>NW_025814830.1:18307500-18477500 GCF_022079265.1 Lynx rufus
GCAACACCGTCGCGTCAGGCACAGCGATGATACCTTGAAAGAGAACGGAGTCATTTGTTCGCGAAGCCCCACTCACCTTGATAAAGGTGAGGCTCTCTGCCACGCGCTACCCGCCGCGGGAAAATACCGTGTCACCAGTGACCAAAGGAAGAAGGAAATTAGCCATCCAACGGCTTTCCGCCGATTTCTGCTTCGGCCCCCAACCAAGTCTCCAGATGCGGTCATGCTTCAGACCAGCAACGCCTCTCGCAGGTTTAGCCCCTCCGGGTTCAGTTACTTGGGAGGGGACTTTAATCCAGTCATTAAAGATCACCACACACATGCCACACACACACATTTAGTCACTGAGGAAGAGCACGATCACTGTTTCCTTGGCTGGGTGTTATGATAAGGTCTCAAAAATGGACCGCAGGAGCGGATTCTCAGAGCTAGCCTCGCCTCTCTTTCGGCGAGGGTGTTTTATCCTTTCCAAGCCGGGGCGACTACCTCTTTGTCACACGTCACTTCTAAGCCGGGCCGGTGTCCCCTCGCACACCTGGCCCTCAGCCCCCTCCGGTCCTCTCCGTGGGCTGCAAAGTCCACACAGCCTCAAGTCCTATGTAATTAAATCACATCGGCCTCATCCCCGTGCTTCTCCACCATGGTGTGGCACCTAATTAAGCTTCCTTGGGCAAACTTAGCTAGGAACTCAGTCTTCTCTTCAGCAGAATGGGGTCTCAGTGCTTCGCCCAGCCCCTCGTCACACGCCAGGCAGTGGGATTTGCACACAGAGAAGGTAAACAGAGAGACGGAAGAAAGGTCATCCTTAGGGCTACTGCCCCAGTCTCCCTCCTCCGGGATGGGCCTCCCTTTTCTGGAAACTTCTCTTTCCCAGGCCACCCATGGGTCTGCAATGGTAGTCAGAGGGTGCTACCTTAAGCCTAGACCGCCTCTTCTGCCTCCAGCGCCCCTTCTCACCCCACGCTTCTGAAAACTGGGGGACCCATCGAACACCCTTCCCCTCCTCAGGCGGTCAGTGAATGGCGAGCAAGGGCCCTGGGGACACCAGCCACCTCATGGCGCTCGGCTATGTCTCCAGGCCTGGGAGGGTTCGGTTTGCAATGGGGAACTGGTGGCCAGTCACCTCCCTGTCTAAACTGTTGGGCGCAGTGCTGCAGGTGCCTCTCGACAGCTTATGAGAGATGCTTCACTCCATCATTTAATTACCAAGGATGGGCCACTGATCACTCGAAAGGTGCCAGAGTGCACAGGACAGCAAACAGATAAGACTCCTGCCCTCATGGGTCTTGAAGTTTCATGGGTGAAGAAAGGCATTAATCAGATAATTACCCAGACAACTGTCATGATGACAGCTAAACATGGTGACAGAAAAACATGGGCAATTCTAGGATCATAGCACAGACGATCGATCCATTAAAAATTTGAGCCACCTGGGGCGCCTGGGTGGCTCAGTCGGTTAAACATTTGACTCTTGATTTTGGCTCAGGTCATGATCTCAGGGTTTGTGAGTTGGAACCCCGAGTTGGGCTCTGGGCTGACAGTGTGGAGCCTGCTTGAGATTCTCTCTCTCCTTCTCTCTCTGCCCCACCCCTGCCTGCATGAGTGTTCTCTCTCTCTCAAAATAAATAAATAAACTTAAAAAAAAATTAGGGCCACCTGCCTGTTTGTCTCTGTTAGTTTCACCTACTAGGTAAAAACAGTCCTACAACTTTAGCCTTAAATGATCATATTTGGTAGCGTTTCAGCGTCCTCTGTTTCTCTTTGGATTATCTTCTAGTTAATCTTTTAACCTTCCCCTTGTCATCTTGTGTTTCTCTTTGTGGTACCTTTTAAATTTTTTTTTTCAACGTTTTTTATTTATTTTTGGGACAGAGAGAGACAGAGCATGAACGGGGGAGGGGCAGAGAGAGAGGGAGACACAGAATCGGAAACAGGCTCCAGGCTCTGAGCCATCAGCACAGAGCCCGACGCGGAGCTCGAACTCAAGGACCGCGAGATCGTGACCTGGCTGAAGTCGGCCGCTTAACCGACTGCGCCACCCAGGCGCCCCTCTTTGTGGTACCTTTTAATTATGGTTTCTTAAGGTCTTTGTCACCGCTTTTCACACTTTACAACTTCATCTCGGTGAAGTTTTATCCTTTTTTCTTTTTTCATAGATTTATTTATTTGTTTTTGAGGGGTGGGGGGAGAATGAGTGAGGGAGGGGCAGAGAGACAGGGAGACAGAAAATCCCAAGCAGGCTCTGCACTGTCAGCGTGGAACTCACCAACCATGAGATCCTGACTTGAGCAGGAATCAGGAGTCAGACGCTTAACCGACTGAGCCACCCAGGCGCCCCAGGTTTTGTCTTTTTTAAAATCTCTAGCTTCTGGCCCTGTCTATTCTGGAGGTGGGCATTTCATTTTAAAAACTTGTTAACGGCGTTTCATCGTCTTACCATCTCAGGCTGGTTATTTGAAATCCTGTTATCTTTTCATCTTACCCTAGTAAGTCTGATCTTTCTCACTGTTCCCTACTTCAACTTCTAGCTTGTTCCCAATACTCTAATCTCTGACTGGTATCTGTTATTTTTCCTTTCCTTTTCCTTTACTTTTGTCATTTCATTTTGCTTTGCATTTGTATCTGGTAAGCTAGATGTCCTTGGTTCCACGAGCAGGTGAGAAGCCCTGCACAGGGGCGTCACCCTTACCTCCGGGTGACGTCCGTCTTGTGGTTGGTGCCTGTCCCTCCCACTGGCCCCGAAGCCGGCCCCTAGTCCCCCTCACATGATGCCTGTCTCCTTGGATGATGACGATCCCTGAGACACACACCTCCTGAGCAAGTAACCGGCGGAGGGCGCGGGCAACAAAACCTCGGAGCAGGGACACATAACCCTCGGCCCGGCTATCCTTCCACGCTGGTCCTCCTCGGCCCCGCGTTCATCTGAGGTTCTGCCACGAGCTCTCAGACCCCAGCTGTGCAGACACCAGCGAAGGTCCCGACTGGGGAATCACCTGCCGCGTAGGGGCGTCGGGTCTGGGGAAACAGGTGGTGCCCCAAGCCACAGGCGCCGAGGTGGTGCCCTGCCCTGTGTGGCCTGTCTGCAGAGCGAACCCGGCGCGTCCTCCAGGCCCCGCCTTGGTTTTGGTGCTGTCCCCAGCCACAGAAGTAGCTTCCTTGTTTGGGTTTGGTTTTACCTGATTATAAAACTGGTCATGTGATCATTGCAAAAGATCTACGTAAGGAAGGAAGGTATCGGCCTTAACTCTCCGACCCTGAGATAATCATTCTTAACGTTTTGCTTTATACCCTTTCAGATGTTTCTATGAAAAATTGCATATCTAAATATATTTTCATTTTTGCCAAAAAGGGGGGTCATATTAGGCCAATGGCTTTGTAATCTGCTTTTGCCACTTCATAATACATTGTGAATATCTTTGCGTGTCGTAAATGCAGACCGACGCTATCATTTGCAATAACTGCACAGGATTCTATAGTAAGGAAATCACAGTTTCTGTAACCAATTTCTTTTTGAAGTACACTTAAATTGATTCCAAAATTTTACTACTATAAACTGGGCTGCAATGAGTATCTTTGGTCAAACATCTTTGATTATCTGATATACATACGCATACACATATGTGAATAATTTCATAAAATAATTGCTAAGGCAATGGGTAGACATTTATTTGGGGGGCTTTGACATGTTTGCCAAAGTATTCTCCAGAAACTTTGCATAAATACAAACACCTACTGGCAGACTAAGAGAGCGTCTGATTTCTCCCAACCCTATACAGACAATACTCATTGTTATCAATCTTAAAACATCTTTGGCAGCCTGAGAAGCCAATACAGAAATAAATAAACCAAAACTATTTTTAATTGTTTTCTGAGATTGCTAATCGGGTGAAATATTTCCATATGTTTACTGACCATTTATTTTTCTTCCTCTGGGAGTCACATGCTCACATTTTGAGGATCCTGTAACATACTCATTACGAACAGGTGTACTGGTGAAAGCTTCTTCAAACCTCAGCTTCCTTAGCCGCAAAATAGAGATAATAGAAATGTAAGTTTCGTGAGGGCAACAGTTGTATCTGTGGGGCCCAGAACAGGCGTGACAGAAGGCAGATATTCAGTGGATATTTGTTGGAAGGAAGGAGAGCGGGAGGGGTAGAGGAAGGGGGAGGAATAACATCTTCCTTATTAAGCTGTGGAAACGGTGGTATTTGCAGGATGTTTCATTCAATTCCTGACATACAGTAAACACTAAATAAGGGCTCTTAGGTGGGCATTTTGTTCTCCCTCGGTTGGGGTATTATCTTTCTTACTGATTTGTGGGCATTTCCTCTCTATTAAGGATATTAACGCTCTACCAGTCAAACTTCCTAACTGGATTTTTTTTCCTATTTCTGAAAATAAAATAAGAGCCTTTTTCTGAAATTTAAAAATAATATGCACTCATGGTAAAAAAAAAAAAACAACTCCTAATAGCACAAAAACATATTTTTTTAATGACTAAAAATTATCCTCAATCCTATTGCCCAATTCGCCTGCAGAGAGAGAAAGAGGAGTCAAAAAACTAGAGAGAACAGTGGTGCAGGAACATTTTGGCCCAGGGAGCTGAGACTGGGGAAGTGGCGTCTTGCTTCCCAGGGACACTCACAGGTTCCTGACCCCAGCCATCCACAGGTGAGGCCCCCATCACTGTCCTGGCAAGTGGGGGGGGGGGGGCGGGTGATGAGGAGCTCTCGTACTCCTCAAATTCTTTTTGTTAAAGCCAACTTAGAGAACATTTCTATTGTTTCCACAAAGAATGGGGATTAAGATACTCTCCTAAATTTTCCATACATGGAATCATACTCTATCTGCTGTTTTGTAGCCCATTTTTTTCATTCAACAATATGTCACGGGCATCTTTCCAAGTCAGTAAATACAGGTCAGCCTCACGCATTTAATGGCTGCAAAGATTTCCTTTACTGTTCTTTGATTATTGACCGTTTGTATTTCTTCTTCTCCGAATTGCCTGCCCATGTCCTTTGACAATTTTTCTATTGGAGGATTTGTCTTTTTCTTATTGATTTGTGAGAGCTTTTTTCTTTGTACCAGGAATGTTAACCCGTTGTCTCTCATACGCGTGGCAAATATTTTTTCCCATATTGTCTTTTGCAGTTTAGGTTTGAGTCTGAAATATGTATGTGTGTGTGTGTGTGTGTGTGTGTGTGTGTGTTTGCACGTGCACGCATACTGCTTAGAAGTGTTTAATTTTTATGCAGTCAAATGCATGAAAAAATACTTACTGAACATCACTATGCTAAGTGAACAAGTAGTAAAGTCTGCCAACCTTTACTCTTAGAGTTTCTGGCTCCAATGTTATGACTAGCAAAGGCTTCCCCCTACGATTATAAAAATACTTACATTTTCTTCTAGGTCTTTATGTGTTTCTGTTTGTTTGTTTCGCATTTAACTTCTTGCCACATCTGGGATTTATTTTGGCCTAAAGAATGAGTTAGAAGTCCAAAATAAAAAGAAAAGAAAGAGAGAGGAAGAAAGAAAAAGAAGAAGAAGGACAAGGCTCAGCGTTCCTAAACAAATTCATCACTCGCCTCAGGGATTTTACCCCAGTGTCTCCTACTGCTTTGCTGGGTGAGGCCCATAGAATTCAAACTCCGCTGTCCAGCCGAACCCTCTTAGTTTGCTGGATGGGCAATAAAGGCACCTCAGATCTTTTGTCCTTTTTCCTAAGAAAATAATATATGATGAGAACACCTGGGTCCCTATCGGCTAACGATGACGTGATGAAGAGTCTCTCCCGTTAAATCTCCCGGCTGTTCCCCAGAGAGGATCCAGCCAAGGTGGCCCTCTCTCCCCACAGTGAACTTGGCCTGGCTGTCCAGTTTGATCTCTCTGACTAGTCACTATTTCCCATGGCGGGCATCCTGCCCCTGGTCACCTGCCACCCTGAGTGTAAGCGAATCTCCGCTCCCTGGTGCTACTCAGCCGAAGAGAACCCTTGTCACCTGCACCTCTGGCCGGCCCCGCCCTGTTCCCGAGCATACAGACCGACTACCAGAAACTGGCTCATCGTGTGCAATTTAGTTCAGAAAAGAGATCCGTCAGATTCAGGACCAGCAATTCACCTTGGAGTTACATTTTCATTTAGCTTCCCACCACTCAAGGCAAGTGGCTCAATTCTCCCTGGAGTGTATATGACACCTAAGGCATTTGGCCAGGTGGGTCCTTCAGGCAAAGAGCCGGATATGTCAGCTTGGTCCCTGTCAGCTGCAAGATTTTTGTCTACATTAGTTAGCGGATTCAACTCTTTCAGACTTTGCCTCTCCCCTCCCCCCCGCTCTTCTGCCCTCTGCCAAAATCCTCTGCAGGTTCAGGTGTCACCCCTGGACCCCATCCCTGAGATCCCAGTGTGCAGATGAGCTCCCTAAGGACCAGAAATGACTCTGCCACTGGTGTGGTCCTCAGAGGTTCTGTACAAGATACGGAATTATTATGAATCAACTTCTATTTCCTCACTTACTTACTTACGTGAGCATCTCAGGGGTGCGTTACTCTTGGCATTGACTTGGTATTTAAGAAGCAGGAACACTGAATTGGAGTTCACTTCAGTTTCATAAAATCAGCTCCCGACTGCTCAGGTGATGGAGAAGGCAGGGTCAGGGCCAATGGGAAGGGTTCAAATAGGACAGGGGAGACCAGCATGAAAAGGTGAAATGCAGCCATTGTGCCAGCAGAGACAGGAAATAGAGTTTCTGAGGGGCAGGATGTAGAAGCAAACACTAAGAGGATCTATAAAGTGTGTGCAGTGGGTAAGCGTCTGAGCTGTGACGTCAGATAATCCTAAACTGAATCAAGTATCTGCCATTTGCAAGCAAATGACCTCAAGCTTTTCACTTCTCCAAGCCTCGGCTTTCTTCTCAATAAACTAGGAATGACCATAGTCATGCTTACCATTTAGGGACATTTTGTGGAGCACATGAGATAAAACACCTATAGGGTTTAGCACTGTATCTGGCAAGTAATAAACTCTCCTCCGTAAATATGAGTAGTGATTGTTGTTACTGGCATTCAATTGTTAATCCCTTTAGTAAGGCAGGGGGGTAGGTGGGAACCTTTTCAAAAAGGAAATAATCCTACCTGATACCCATATTTGGGGTCTAAGGCTCTGTACTCAGGGTAAAAGGCTAAACTTCTTCTGTGTGACCGGGCCAGACCTTCGGTCACACATCCTGAATAAATCCCAAGAGAAGGGTCGATAAAAAGCGCAAAGCCAGCAAGGAGCTCAGTGAACAGCATCACATTCCCATTCCACAGATGGAAGGACTGAGGGTCTGAGAGTGAGAAAGGTCCCACAGCAAGGTGGTGGTACTGCTAGGATAAGACTCAAAGTCCTTGCCTTTGTGGCCCATCTCTCCTCATTTTACTGAGACTGTTGGACCAGGGGCAGCCATGGGTTGTCGGAGCATCACCAAGTCATCCCAAGTGGAATTTAAGCCCACCCCAAGAAACCATATGCTCCAAGGGAAATGATTTAAAACAATCTAAGAAACACTTTAGAAAAATATTAGCTATCTTAGCTCGGGCTGCTATAACAAAATATCATAAACTGGGCGGCTTCTCAACAACAAAAATTTATTTCTGTCGTTCTACAGGCTGGAAGTCCAAGATCAGTGTGCCAACCCGATGTGGTTCTGATGAGAACATGCCTCCTGTCTTGGCGACAATTGACTTCTCCTCATATCCTCCCATGGTGGAAAAGGAGCAAAGCAGCTCTCTGACTTCTCACAAGGGCACTAGTATCATTCAGGAGGGCACCACCCTCATGACCCAAAACCTCCCCAGAGCTCCAGCTTCAAGTTCCATCACACTAGGGATTAGATTTACAAATGAAATTGGGGGGGACCCAAACATTTACTCCTTCACATCAGCCTCATGGGTTAAAGATGGCTGGCCCTCAAAGAAGGATTTGGAAGTACTTCTGGAGAGAGTGCCACCTTGACTTTGGATTCTGAAGACTCCTGTGGGCAGGCCCGCAGGCCCTTCTGGGATCAGTCACGGGAGGGACCTTCACCACATACTCACTCACCCACCATCTTTCCCTCACCCCTGCCCGTTGCAGCCCCTGAGCAATGATCTCTACCAAACCCTTGCTGGATGTGCATTATCCAAGGCCAAGAGGAATTCAGGTCTCCAAAGACCTTTTTCTTCTCAGCCTTGAGGTCAAGGGAAGCTAAGAGAGCTAATGTGCCTGGAGAAGCCCAAATGTGACTGCTTTGCAAAAAAAAAATAAGACAGTTACGTAAAACTTTTAAAACGTGTAAGGCACATTTTGTGTAAGTCTGATGTAAAATCTAAGATCGGGATGTTTGGAGATGCGATATAAAGTTACGTTATTAAAATAGTATGACATTCTAACACTCCACACATACATACATACACAGAGATAAGTCTCTTTTATCTATATAGATAGGCCCTCAAAAAGGAGCAGATACTGTATATAGAAACACGTTTTTCTATTGATTGTGATTATATTATTGGAGATGAGCTCTTCTGGAAAAAGAGGTGGTCTTTAAATATATCAAGCACCATGCAATAATGTAGCAATTTATTAAGATTACACATTTTAAGTAAAAATTAGAATTCTATTTCAATGGCATTGAGAAAAAAAGAAGAAGAAGAAAAAGAAGAACCAAATATGAGTGAAAAATAGCCAGGCTTATTTTTGTTCTTGGCACTGTAACCTACAGGCGCAAATGAAAACAGCAATGACGACTCAGCCGAACAACATGGAGTGGCTGGGAGGCACAGTGGTCCCTCGCTGCCCACACCCCACAGTGTCCCACAGGCAGTGGTGCACCTGGGTGGGTGGGGGGGGCACCTGTCGGACAACTGTTGGGCAGTGGATCCAATTGCCCTGAGCCTCCGCCCCCTGCTGTGAAATGGGTGCCCTGGCACCCACCTCATCCAGACAGCCAGATGAGGAAATGAACAACTGGGGGAGCCCACACCTAACTGATTGCATATGGCGGACGGGGACGTGGCTAGAAGCTCAGCGAGTGAGACTTCTGGGGTTTCCCACTCATCCTGGTCCTGCTCAGGTCTTCCGTGTTGAGTCTCTGCATGACAAGCATGGGAATGCGCGCGCGCACACACACACACACACACACTGTGTTCACACACACAAACACAACCCCACCCTTAAACACTCAAATGTGCAACACTGAAGCGGTTTCCTTTGAAAAGCACTATCTTAAAATACAACAGTCCAACATAAGGCAGAGTCCTGTGGCCTCTCCTGGAGCACCATTTGGCCTCCTAGCCCCACACGGGGCACAGGGTAGGAGGGCAGGAGCTGTGCTGAGTCTAGGGCTGCATCGTAGGGTGCTGTGAAAATGAGGGATGTAAAGTCACATTTGAGTGCCTTCACTTTGAAAAAAGGAAGAAAACGTGGGCTTGAGTCAAAAGTCTCCTTTGGTGATAAAGATTACCGTGCAACAATAGAGCGAGATGTGTCAGAGGCTGCCCCTCTCTCATCCACACGGGATGCGTCCCCCTGCATGCTGGGTTATTGTGCATAAGGAATGACCTAGCCAATGGGAAGCCTATGGGTGGCTTATGCATGTTGTGATAAAATGTAAATGCACTAGAAAGGTCACGAGCAGAGTGATCATTACCATTGTGGAACTCTGACCAATTTGCCATTCAAGAGCATCATCGATGACTCAAGCCATTCACCGTGCCTCTTAAATACACACACCCGGGGGCACACCCACAACGGATGGGCATTGTGGCTGCCAGTGTCTCTCCATGTGTGTGTCAGCACCTGCAGATGCTGCTTCTCTGGCATTTAAGGAGAGGAAGGGGGAGGGGGAGGATTACCACAATGTCTACCGATTTGCCCACTAATCCTCTACCTTGGAAAGGACGTTCAAGCCTCTGAGCCAAGCTCCCCCAGAGGGCATGCACTTTGGGGTAGAACCCACTCACTCTCACCCCTACACAGAAGGAGGCTACACCAGCATCACAGAACACAAGACTGCCCCTGCCCCCATGGAGACCCAGCTCACCACAAGGAAAGCCCCTGATCTGGGCCAGCCTCAGACAGTCACTGTCACATGTATCCACAGTGACCTTGAGCATCAAGGGCATTCAAAAGGCCCAGAACTGTGCCCTCTGAGCCCCCCATCTTTACATTTGGCCTCCCAAATGTCACTTCCTACCCACTAACTGCCTCTGCTGCCTTCCCCCATCTGCAGTTCCATGAGCAATGAAATGAGGGATTTGTTCATTCAAACAACAAATTTTCACTCACACCCATTCTATGCAGCTCCCCATGCTGGTGTTAATCAACCCACAGCTCACTGCCCAGACCACTGCTGTGGAATAGGACGAGTATATGGATCATTAGCTGCCTCCTCTCTCCTCCTCATGGAGGAAACACTAAGAGCCTTAAAAAGATGTTTGTGAAGGCCCATGGCATTCCCAGGAGTGATCATGTAGGCTGGTGCAGGATAGGGCAATGCAGGAGAGCTTCCTGGAAGAGGTGGCCATCCGGCTGAGCCTTCAAAGATAAGTAGAAGTTTGACAAGTTAAGAGGGCAGAAGACATTCCACAGAAAGGAAATGGAGGGTATAAATGGACTAAAGTGTTTCCAAAATAAGCCAGTCCCCTTTGCATGAGTTCAGGGCATGGGGAAAGGGCCAAGGCCAAGAGCAGGAAGAACAACCCAAGGTTCAGGTTCCCCTTACACCTGGACACTAGGTCCTCCAGAAGCCTCGTGAGAGTGCACATTCCTTCCTTCAGTAAGTTCATCCAACAAATATTTGTTGGATCCCAACTATGTGCCAGTCCCTGCATCGTGCATCTTTATGCAAAGTGTTGTCAGTACAGTCAGGGGACTGAAAATTATTTCTGCAACTGTATATCTTGATTCTCTCGACTGTTCTGACAAAGGCAAAGCACGCTACCCACTGCTGAAACCATCATCTCAACAGGCTGGCCTCTCTGCACTACCTCGACTGCAGTCTCTTGCTGTAACTTCTTTGGCTTCACATCTTGCTTCCGTGAGCACATATCCTTCCTGCCGCTCCGTGACACAGCACACTGGGTCACTCCATGACCCGTTCACACTGTGAATCCCAGCCTGATGAGCCTTTGGAGCCCGGAGGATTTTCTTCAATCAGAAATACCTATGAAGAGCCCCCTAGGCTGAGACTGAGTCAGGAAACCAGTCCCAAGTTCCACTGTGAATGTGCAACCTTGGGCAGGTCCTTTCTGTCCTGCCAGTGAAATAATACATTTACATATTATATCTCCCCACCCAATATTCTATAATTCTATAGACAGCTGCCTTTCTCTCCACTGGATACACCAGTATGCCTACTTGCTTGTTCAGAGATGAGCTCAGTTTCCTTCCAGAACCCTCCTTGCACTCTCTTTGTCTCGTGCAGCACAGGATCTGTTTATTCATTTGCCCAACAAATGTTTATTGAATGCTAAGTAGCAGATACCACTGCCGGCATGGGGGGCAGAGCAAGCAGACAGAACTTCCTCCCCACCCCCACCCCCGCCAACCCCCGGAGCCTATCACCTTCTCTGAACTGCCAGGATGTCTTCACTTGGCATCTCGCGCAGCATTACCTACATTTCATAGCCAAGGTCTTATTTTCTCGTGTCTTTCCATGAAGAAATATGCACATAGTGAGCTCAATTAAGTAATATAATACAGGAAGTACAAAGAGTTTACAAGACTTACTCAGTGCCTCAATGCTACAAAACATAGCTGGGCAAGGACCAAAGTCTTCTGGCTCTTGGCCTAGCTCACAGTCACCTGCTGAACAGTTTTTGGCCACGATGTGTAATCACAGGAAACATCCGCTAAATCCATGCCCGTGTGGTTAGTGGTACATAGAGGCATCTTTGAGCCCTTAAAGAAGACTCTCAAAAGGGCCTGTAGAGCCCAGAAATAAAGCCAAGCATATATAGTCAACTAATATCTGACGAGGGAGCCAAGAATACTCAATGGACAAAAGACAGCCTGTTCAATAAATGGGGCTGGGATAACTGGATAATCATATGTAAAAGAATGAAACTGGACCCCTATCTTATGCCACGCACAAAAATTAACTCAAAATGGATTAAAGACTTAAATGTGAGACCTGAAACCAGGAAAGTCCTGGAAGAAAACACAGCAATAAAACTGCTTGCCAATGGTCTTGGTGATGATTTTCTGTAGAGGACACCTAAAGCATAAACAACAAAATCACAAATAAACCAGTGGGGCTATGTAAACTATAAAGCTTCTGCACAGCACAAGAAGCCATCAACAAAGTAAAAGGACAACCTACTTCCTATTTATGGGAAAAAATATTTACAAACCTATATATCTGATAAGGGGTTAGTATCTAAAATATATAAAGAACTCCTACAATCCAATCGCAAAACACCAAATCACCTAATTTAAAAGTGAGCAAAAAACCTGAATACACATTTTTCCAAAGAAGACATACAAAAGGCCTATAGGCACATGAAAAGGTGCTCAAATCCCTAATCATCAGGGAAATGCCAAAAATCCTGATATCACCACACACCTGTGAGGATGGCCATTATCATGAAGACAAGAGATAACAAACACTGGCAAAGATGTGGAGAAAAGGGACCCTGTGCACTGTTGAGAATGGACACTGTCACAGTCACTGGGGAAAACAGTATGGAGGATCCTCAAAGAATAAAAATAAAACTATCATATTATCCAGCAATCCCACTTCTGGGAATATATCCAAATGAAATGAAAATACTGACTCAAAAGATATCTGTATCCCCCACGTGCATAGCAGCACTATTTACAAACAGCTAATACATGGAAACAACCTAACTTGTCCATCAGTGGATGGATAAAGGATGGATAAAAAAGATACAATATACATACATAATGGAATATTATTCAGTCATAAAAAAGAGGAAGTCCCGCCATCTGTGAAGTCAGACAGAGAAAGGCAAACACTATACGATCTCACTTACATGTGGAATCTAAAACAAAAACAAAAAGAGACTCTCAGAAAAGGAGATTAGACTTGTAGTTACCAGAGGTGAAGGGTGGCGGAAGGGGGGAATTGAAGGAAAGTGGTCAAAAGGTACGAGCTTCCAGTTAGGAGACAGGTGAGTACTTGGGATGCATGACCACCGTTAGCACTGCCGTGTGATGTAAAGGAAGGTTAGTAAGCGAGTACATCCTAAGAGTGCCCCTCACCAGGTGAATTTATTTTTCCTTTTTTCTTTCTTTTCTTTTTATTGCCTCTACATGAGAAGATGGACGTTAGCTGAGCCTATCGTGATCACTCCACAATATGTGTAAATGCTGTACATCTTCAACTTATGGTGATGTATGTCGACTATTTTTCAATAAAACTAGAAAAAAACTGAGGGGTACCTGGTGGCTTAGCTGGTTAAGTGTCCGACTCTTAATTTTGGCTCGGGTCAAGATGTGACAGTTTGTGAGATCAAGCCCCGCGTTGGGCTCTGCGCTGACAGCCTGAAGCCTGCTTGGGACTGTCTCACTCCCTCTCTCTCTGCCCCTTCCCCACTTGTGTTCTCTCTCTCTCAAAAACAAATAAACATTTTAAAAAACTAGAAAAAAATGAAAAATAAAGGTGAGAAAGAGAGGCTCTGGAAGTTACTTTGGGCTGTGCCACGTATCCCACTTTTATGCCATGCGTTAGACCGAGAGACAGATGGAGCCTCTGCGCTCCTGGACGCTGAGCTCCAAGGGTACGTGGGACTGGTCAGGAGCATCATCACTACTTGTACCTTAAAGTCACAAGGTCAACTGTCACACTCCCCAGACAGCAGATTCACCTCCGCCTTACCCGAGAGGCTTCGAAATCCAAGCAGAAAGAGAGAAAGGGCTATGTGAATTTCCAAGGCTGAGAAAGACGACTGTGACTCTGCAAGGTGTCCAGTGCTCCTGGGGACGACAGCTGTCCCCGGCGCAGACTGTGCATGTGCTGGGACCCCAGCCTTTAGCTTGAGTGGTCCAGTCGTAACCGCTCCTCCCAGGGGTCTACCAGTCACCCCTGCGTCCCTGTCGGCCCTCTGTGCGGATTCCCAGGCCAATTCTGTTCTCAATTCAGAATCAAATATCCCAATTTTTCTAAATAACGTTTCTAGGTACAACTAACTATTCACATGTTCTGGACCTTTGTTGAAGAAGAGTTTTTGATTTTAGGGGGGAAAAAAGGCTAAGTAGAGGAAAGAATAATGAGGAGAAAGGCAGAGCAGCTCAGATGCCTGATTCTCCTGTGCGGTGACCATTCCCTCCAAGGCTCTGGGAAGAGTTGCAAGCTCCCCAGGTATGAGGAGAATCACAGAAAACCTGAGCCCCTCCTAAACTTGAGATGCTTAACACATCATTTCTGCCTGATGCGCGGCATTCAGAATTTCATGGAGCCTAGAGGGACGTCTGAG
Source organism: Lynx rufus (assembly GCF_022079265.1). Taxonomy (NCBI): domain Eukaryota; kingdom Metazoa; phylum Chordata; class Mammalia; order Carnivora; family Felidae; genus Lynx; species Lynx rufus. The sequence continues at coordinate 18,321,958 of NW_025814830.1, forward strand.
CCAGGACCTGGTGCGGGGGAACATCCACAGCGCAGAATTTAAGAGACCTCAGCACGATCACATGTTGCCTTCTCGAGACTTCCAAACACGGCCAACCTCTGGTGTGTCTCTGAAGGACGGGGATGGCTTCAAAGAACTCTCAGTCCTACCACAAACACAGTGAGTGATGCGAGAGTTTGAATTTCTACCACCTGGATGCTCTAAAAGGTTCCAAATTATGGATTTGTTTTTCTTCTTTCTCTTGGTCTATGTGTCTATAAAATGAGCCTTTTAATCCAGCAAAGCTTGTCACATTTTCAATTTCTGTGCTAAGTAAAACAACAAAAAGTAAATTAGTGTTGCATATGTAATGGACATTAGAAAAAAAAGTCTGAAGGAAATTCTATTAAGCCCACTGCCTGGTTACCTCGTTCTTAACATGGGTATGCCTGTTTCTAAAGCAAAGCCTTACATTTTCTCTAACAAAGGTTTGACGTTCACTAAAATGTCAGCTAAAGTTGCCAATAAATACTCACGGCTGGTGACTGGGCAGGGAGGGAAGGTTTAGTTACCCACGTTTTCATTAGTACACATGCTGACGAAAAAAAAATCTTTTAGTACTTAAAAACCAAAGTCATGACAGCTGCCCAGAACTATTTGTGCTGAGGGATGGGCAAACAGAAAGAAAGAAAGAAAGAAAGAAAGAAAGAAAGAAAGAAAGAAAAGGAAAAAAAGTGAGTAATAGCAAGGAAGATATTTAAGGAAAGCAATGATTGAACTTTAAAAAAATACTGCAGACTCAAAATGCTGGCGGCAGGCTGACTGCTATTTTAACCAAAGCCGCTGATTTCTGAGAGGTCTTCTGCTTTTACATATTTACGTCTTGCAAATGTTGGGCGTTATGGCGCTGAAATAGGTGTGGCTGACTTTGAAATTCAAGCTCATGGCGTCTGTGGTCCATGAACCCGTCCCGATAGGGCTGGCTAGTCAGAAGCAAAACTGGCTAGTTATGAAACTACCATAGTATATGCTTTATCTGCACCGCATTTAAAGGATTTACCTATCTATCCCGCTGCAGACCCACTCATTGAGTAAGAGCCAACAGCATATGATTGTGTTAATTAATCTGCTATTGTGAGTAAAGGAACAGCTGCAGTGGTCTCGTGGATACGTTGTCAAAAGAAAACAATGTAATGTTAAGCCTCTGACTGCATATTCTGTTACAAAGAAGGTTTACGAGAAGTTAAATTCATAAATCACAGATCATTTTTATAATAATAATAAATAATATCTGACCTTTAAAAGGAAGGTTTGAGTGTTCTTAATTTCGGCTTGAAATATGTTCTGATATATGATACCTAAGCTTTAACCCAATTCTTTGTTTTGAAAACAAACATTCCCCAGAAATGATGGGAAGGGGAAGGAGCTATAGAAATGACCTCTGACTGTACGAGATACATGCCATTGTAGTTCTAACAAAGATCAGAGCCCAAAATATCAAGTTAAAAGAAAAACTTGTTGGCATGCGTCCAATGTCTCATATAATAAAAACGCAATTTCTAATACTATGCAGAAATGGAGAGAAAGGGGACATTCATTATGGGGAACACACATATTATTTACATGGGCTTTATCTTTCTTTATGCAGATAAGGCACAGAGAGCACTTTCTGTCTAATTAATATTCTGTGCCCCTCCATGATCCAACCTTCCCACCCCCATCCTCGCCCAAAATACAACCAAGACTCTGTGCCCACCCCCTGTGTACATATAGCCAGTTAGCAAGAAGGCAAGGGAAGGTACCCTTAGACAAAGGGAAATAAAATCTCGTGTTCTGGTGCTTAATCCAGGGCAATAAACTGTAGCAAAAGTCAGAAGGAAAACACAAGACTGATCAAGGAATATAAAGTTGAGCTATGGCTAATGGGATTTGGTAAAGAATAACGTCTTGTATATCTTTGAAGAGCACTCATTTGAAAAAAAAAAAAAAATGCTGGGCTCCCCCAACAGACCCCGGGAGAGGAGTCCACGCCCTTTGACCTAAGTCGTGCATGCCTATTCCGGGCGATCTGGGGGTGACCTTGTGCTTTCTAGCACCTCTTATTTCCAAAGAATTTTTCTTAGTGCATGGGCCTCAACATTACTCTCTTTCAGTCCCCCCCCTTCCCAGCCCCCTTTTTAGATGAAAAAGCCATTTGAGAGGGAAACCATAGGGTTTGATCGGGGAAGCACAGGGCAGAAGACAGGATGAAGTGGGTTTGATCTGTGCGTCCCTTCCCTTTGTTTGGGGAGCTCACAACAAAAGGGAGCTATTTTTAGCTATGGATTGGCATTGTATTACCAGGTATGTGTATCGACCTGATAAAGAGAGGGACTCTGGAGCCCCCGCCCCCAACAAACACTGTGGTGTCATTTGCAGCAAAGCTCACAGGCCCCAGGAAGGCAAACCTGGAAGAACAATCTTAACCTGGAAAAATTCCCTAACCAGGAGATGGAAAGTCTCCGGCTTCTTTTGCTTACCTGGTTACCACTGAAGGAACAATACCCCCAGAGTGCTGTTCTTTCGGAATGGTGCTTCTCTTGGATGCCATTTTAAAGGGGTTTATGGGGAGGAAAATTATCATGGAGTGGTAATTATACAAAACACCCTGCCCCTTGAGTCAGGACACAACTGACCATTTATTCTCAAGAAGGCAGGCATCATGGCCGTCCCCCACATCAACTGAGGTTCTCTGGAACGCCCTGGTAGACGCTTAAATAGCTCAGTGCTCTTCTGACTGGACTTTCCATATTTACCCTGCCCCCCCACACCCCAGCCTCCCACCCAGACCCCCGTGTCTCCAGTGCCCCCTCACTCCTGCTCCCTGCTGACACCCCCAGCCAGGGCTCTGCCCGATAAGCAGCTGGCCTATTAGTCACCACGCCGGGGCGCCTAGCAAACAAAGTCTTCATTATTACCAACTTCTACATTTTTTTCTTCCAAATCCAAATTTTTCACTTTAAAATTTAAAATCTTTATTTTTTTTTTTCTTATACCAAAATAAAAAACTCTTCAGTGGGTAATCTGGAATACTTGACATTTCCCGGTACTGTACCCCAGCAAAAGACACCATCAACCTGGGGAGCCTAAGGACATACTTAGGAGAAAGTGGCCTTTGGATAACAATGGTGCCTTATTTTTGCTTCCAGGAAGAGTACGTGGGAGAAGGGAGAAAACGCCCGTCACTGGCCAGTGCAGAAGTTTCTTTAAGTGAGTAACGTTATCTACACGGAAAGGGGAAACCCATGGTGACCCCATAGAGAGCCCACGGAAGAGCAATTTTGAAACCAGAAGTCGGGTTTCTGTTTCTGCCATGACCAACAAAAGGATGTGACCACCATTTTCTCATCTGTAAAATGGAGATCTAAACATGATACATGGAGAACTCCCTCCCAGAGGGGGAAAGGGTCTACAAATAGTAAAATGCTAATTTTGAATACTTACGAGTCTTTTGCCCCAATTGGATTGTCTCCCTAGTCACAGGAGTGGTCCCCACATTCTAAAGCTTATCAAAAACGGATGGGAAGGAAGATTGTGTTTACTCAGCAGCAAAACTATGTGCTAGTCTAAGGAGTGGTCAACTTGGTTTAAAAAAAAGGAAAAAGTCAGCAATGGCTTTTATCCTCCAAAACCCAGCATTGTCCTTGCTGGTTCCCACACACTAGAGCCAATGGAGAGCCTTGTAAACCTTCAAACTCACTTCAAATACACGTGAGGTGCATAAGAAGCTCTCGGTATAGGCGGCTGGTTTTCAGCACCTGTTGGCTTTGTCGCAAAGCCTGCGGAACAGGAGGCAGCAAATATATGTCATCAAGTGCCCTCGGGCCATTTGGATTTTACTTCTCCTTCTTTAGCCTCTTAAATAACCTTCCACGTTTTATTTATAAAAATGTTCCATACTTGTAGGAGATTTGGAAAATGGAGAAAGGTATAAACAAAAGAAACTGAAAACCATTTTTAATTCTACCCCCTCACTATGACTCTTCAAGTCAGGCGTATGCACTTAACTGTGATTAACACATCCGTATTCAAGCAGAAACAAAATGGTGATTGTGTTTAGTTTCTCATCCCATTCTGTCACTTAAAAATAATATTCTGAGGGGCGCCTGGGTGGCTCAGTCAGTTAGGCGTCCGAGTCTTGGTTTGGGCTCAGGTTACGATCTCAGGGTTCATGAGTTTGAGCCCCGCATCGGGATAGGCGCTGACAGCACAGAGCCTGCTTGGGATTCTGTGTGTGTGTCTCTCTCTGCCCCTTCTCTGCCCATGTTTGCTCGCTCGCTCTCTCTCTTTCTCTCTCCTTCTCAAAAATAAATAAATAAACATTAAAAAATAATAATATTCCAAGTATGGTTTGAAGTTATTGTTCTTGAGCATCATATTCCATGACTTCATTCCATCATGTTTCTGTGTTTTGCTTTAACATCCCTGTCTAACTGAGCATTATTCCAAGAGATGAGGGCCTCGTCTTCTTTAAGGTTTGGAAGACGGTCTTGCTGCCCCAGCTCTCAAGAGCCCGAGGTCCCGAACAAGAACTTGAAGTGTGGGTTTGAGGTTCTCTGCACCAGCATTCTGAGACGGCCGCTGTGGCCCCTGGGCCACGTCCTGATTTTCCCTGATCTATCTGTCAAGAAACCTCAGTTAGCAGCCCCAGCACTTAATGAGGCTCTAATGCTGTGGGAACTGGAAGTAATGTATAAAACGAAGAACAACAATAATTCAACATAAGCTGAATTTAAGAGTACTATAAAAGCATAAGCCAATCTCCGACAAAAAGGAGACATCTTGCTAAAAACCGCATTAGCAGCCAACACCAGCCCTGGCCACTTATCTCCTCCAAGGGGAGCAGCGAGTGGGGGCGGCTGTCCGTCTATGTGCAGCCCAGAGTGGCCCTCAGCTCCGGTTCCAGCATCACACCCCTCGAGCTGCCCTCTACCCCACCCTGCCTTCTTGCTTTCAGAGAGGGGGGCAGAGTGAATGCCACAGGAACGTGTCTGTGTGATTCAACCCTGGGAAGAGTCTGTCGAGACGCTCAGATTTTTAAAAAGTCGCTAACAGTTTTTCCTTTTCAAAATTTTTAAAATGAATACGAAGACCTGCTCCTGGTGGAATGCAAGAGATCACATCTCATCAGTAATGGACGCAGGGAGAAGAAGAAAACACATCTCCAAATGCCAGTGACAACATCAGGAATTAATTCAGGAAGAGCCCTACAGAAACAGCTGGATATATTGAGCACTTCTCGAAGCCAGGCTAAGGGGAGTCCCGCCGCCCCTCCAATACACGCCGGGATAGCGGGCCACCTTCACAGGCCACTAAGGTTGTCGAGTGCAGGATTAAAGGACAAAGGAGACACACTGACTAGCATTACATAGATAGATCCATCTGGGTCCAAGCCGGGCCTGTGTGTTAGAAGACCGGGCAGGTACTCTGACGGTCACCGAGGCTGGGAAGGAATCTATAAGCAGATGTCAGTCTGATCAGATTCAGTGGCAGATCGAGAAGCGAAGCCACGAGAAACGGCTACCTGTGAGACACCCTGGCTCCCGGCAGAAGCCCTAACTGCTCTGGGTAATATTTCTGGAGCAAGTTGCATCCTGATATTTTAAGCTGAGAGTTTTATTGCTGCTGAAACCATACAGTTGAAAAGGAAATTGAACAGCCTTCTCTCTAAATCATCTGATTTATAGAAATTGAAATTGATTCATATAATTGGAGACCACTAATTATAGGAGTTGAAGAAGAAAGATTGTATGCCAAAGTTCTAATTGCTCAACTATCGGAGTTAGTCAAGATTTGTTTCAGGGAATGGGGAAAATTGTCATTTTCTCTGGAAATCCAGGGAATACGATCAGTAGGCTGGTTTACTACTACTGTGTCCTTGCTTCTTACTCCAGGTTTCGTAAGAACAAAACAGTTAAGTTTGACCTTCCTAAGATGCGCCAGGGGGTTGATTTTTCTAATTCATTTTTTTATCATTATGGAAGCAATGCTACACGATAGAAAATACAGGAGAGACAAAGCAAGAATGCCCCAGAACGTCACGCGTGCCGTAATTATTTTAGCGTGCCTCCTTCCCTGCTCTTCTGTGCCCGTCTTTTCCCGTGGCCGTGCTCACAGTCCACTTTCGGTTGTGCTTCTTTCTTTTGTTCTTGTGCACAGTCCTGAAAAACCATCATTTTAATTGACTGCACAACTGTCCATCAAGGAGACCTGGTTCCATGGAAAACCCAATGCCATACATTTAGCTCAATTCCCGTCTTAATTTTTGACATCTTAAATGATGCTATAATGAACATTGTGCGCATATAGCTTTTTTTCACACTTTGGATAAATTCCTTAAAATAGATCCTCAGAAGTAGAATTACTGGGTCAACGAGTCTAACGTGTTATTACTCTTGATAGGTATTGACGAATTGTCTTCTGTGGGGACGTCAGCCATTTAGAATGCCACCAGCATTATTGCGAGTCCTGGTTCTCTGTCTCCTCGGCAGTCGGCAGATTTAGTTTTTAATATTTGTGAAAATTCAAGAGACCAGAAATGGTCACTGGATTCTTGATTCAAGGTTGCAATTTTTTAATACTAGAGCGGCTCATCTGTGTTCCTTGTATTTAGCAGTTACAGTGCCTCTGAGGCGAATTATTGGCACTTGCCCTTTAGCTGAGCCAAGGAAATATTTGTGGAGCAACAGGACCAAGTAGACCAAAACCAGATAAGTGATTACAGAAAACACATACGCCACACGTAGACTGAGGGCCCCTCTCCCCTTCCCGGTGAGTAAGCGTGATGCAAGCCACTACAAAACGAGAGCACTCCTTTACTGGGCCCTGGGCTCGGGCTGCATCCTCTCCAGTCTCTGCCTCTGAGCCCATCTTCTCTCCTGCTATGGGTTCTCCAGGCTGGCAGTATGATAAAAGCAGGCTTGTAACATCTTCCTCTGAAATTTGATTTTGCTAATGAGGTAGACCAAATTAAGAAAAAAACCTGAGAAAGTGACATTAATTTGGAACAACCAAACAAAAACCAACAATAGTTTGATTTTCCACACTACAAACCTTATAGCACTTTACAAACAAAGTAATTAATCCTTATAACAAAGAAGAGATATGCCCCCCCTTTCCTGAGTCCCAGAAAAATTAAGAGCCATTACACTGAGTTTGAGTCTTTGTTAAAGGGATCAAGAGAAGACAGGTGGAAGGAAGGAAGGAAGGAAGGAAGGAAGGAAGGAGAAGGAAAGGAAGGGGGGAGGGAGAGAGGGAAGGAAGGAATGAGGGAGGGAGGGAGAGAGGGAAGGAAGGAAGGAAGGAGGGAGGGAGCGAGGAAGGAAGGAAGGAAGGAAGGAAGGAAGGAAGGGAAGGAAGGAAGGGGAAATAAAAGTCCACTATTAGCTCAAGAGAACCAAGCAAGGAGTGCATGTGTCCTGCACAGAGGTGAGCTTTTAGAAGGCTAGAGGACATCCGGAATAGACAAATCTATAGGGACAGAAAAGAGATTAGTGGTTTCGTAGGGCTGGGAGTGACCAGGGGATTTGAGCTAATCGTGAAAGGGTATAGGGCTTCTTTCTGAGGCGATGAAAATGTTCTAAAATTGATTGTGGGGAGGGTTCACAATTCTGTGAACATAATGAAAATCACTGACTTACACACTTTGCATGGGTGAATTGTATGGTTTGTGAGTTATATCTCAATAAAGCTGCTACAAAAAAAGAAAATAGCTAGAAGCTTGCAGGAATCCATGTAATGAGAGAGAAGTGAAGGAGCAAATCACTGTTATCCCAGGGAAAGAAAAAGAACAAGGAAAAACAGTTACTAGATATATTAAAGAAGTGAAAAGAGAACTATACGGCCGGATTTGGATTTCTGGAACATTCATTCATTCAGCAGAATGAGAGTATGGAGTGTATGGAGTGTTTCCTGGGGGTGATAGGAGGTTGGGGGGAGTGAAAAACAACTGTGATCTGGCCTCTACACTGGTGGATGGACAGGCTGGGCACCACAGAGAGTGCCCCGGGCATCCCCCCTGACCCCCAGTGATGGCGGCTTCCTGAGGAGTCTTCAAAGGGAGGCAGGGTTAGCCAGGCAGACATAGGGCAATCAGATTCCAAGTAGAGGGAGTGGAACATGCCAAGACCCCGAGGCATGAATGAATACGGTGCTGGGAGATGGCAGAAGTCAGCGCCATCGTAACCCCGAGTGTGGGGACAAAGGGAAGCAGTGGTAGAGACAGACAAGTACGGGATCCCAAAGGGGTCTAGTCAGACTGTGGTCTTTTTTGTGGAGGGCCATGGGAAACCACTGGCTGGAAAGTGGCATGCTCAGATTTCTGGGGGTTTGCAGAACGCTGGTTTGAATAAGAGGAGGCTCCAGGGATGCAGGCTGTGTTGAAGAGGGAGTCCTACGGGACTGTGACATAGGCGCTTGCTGTGGGGACCATGGGATTCGTCCAAGAGTTCATTAAGAGGCAGAAAGAAAGGTCCCCATGGGAGTTTGGGAGGGAGCCACGGGCTGCCTCCTGGGCTTCTGGTCAGCTATAAGGTGGTGTGGTGATCTGTTCTTGGGCATAGCCAGGGAACACGGGAGGAGGGACCCATCTACGGGTCAGGGGGTTGGGACCCACTGAGTGAAAGGTGCAGTGGGAAGTATGGGGAAATATGGCCCTGCCTGGAGATGCTGGAGCAGGTCCCAAGTGGGCTTCTGACACATTTACAGAGTGGGCGTGTGCAGGCCCATGTCATTCCAGAGGCCAGCTGACCTCACCCAGGGAAGCCAGCCTGCTCCATGACCTGGCATCCTGGTGACCCCAGAGCACAGAAGAGACAACACAGAGAAGGGAGTATGGGGGCACCTGGAGATGCATGCAAGGGAGGGGACTGTCAACGGGGTCACTGGTTTACAAGAGCTGGGCAGAGCACAGAACACAAACTAAAACCCCATGGTTAGGGCAGGGCTAAAATCTGGAGAGACAGGAAGTAGAAGGTGGGCTACCCCAATGGCCAGGACTTCTCTATCCTAAAGGAATGGACCAGTATAGAAGGCGAAGGAGTAGTCTGTAGATAAGACCCTCACATCATGGGCTCCTGTATGCCCGAGGGCAAAGCATACAGAATTGGGCAACGATGAGCGCAAGGAGGGAGGCACAGAAATGTTACTGTGGGCTTGCTAAAGGCCACCCAGACAGATGGGAGAGATCAATGGCGTGCTCTGGAGACAAAAGTCCAGTTCCACCAGTCAAGAGTCTGGGTACCAGACTGATAGAGCCTTTCACTGTCTGACCATCCATTAGGCCTATCAGCTGACTAAAAAGCCAGCCATCGGCCCTTATGATTACTACTGCTGTCTTCATTCATGTGACGAGGTCTTGACCTCTCTTGATGATAACTTCACTTTCCAGACCAGAGACAAGAAGGGATTTTTTTTTTAACTCTAGATTTAATTCTAACTAATGACAAGCTAGTCAAGACAGAAAACACTAGAATCTCAGACAACTACAACTGTGTGGTCTTAGAGTTCCCTGGGTGGGATAGGCTGGACAGGTCTTAGAATTCCCCGGGTGGGATAGGCTGGACAGGACAGAGGCAAGGAGATGGGGTCAAGAGCACATAGGTGGAGTAAGACAGACAGGGATTTGCAATCAGGCCCCAGCACTTCCTGTGTGACACTGGGAAAGTTACTTAACATCTCTGAATCTCAGATCCCCATTTATCCCTAGAGGATAAAATCCATACCTCTCTCCTAAAGTTTTTAGGAAGTTTAAATCCATTTAGCAAGTACTGCCTGGCATTCGTCAAAAAGTCAATAAATGTTTGTAATTCCTCATTAACCGATGTGCATCCGAAATTTTTGGATGCCAAGGTTCAAAACGCTTGAAGTAAAGAGAGACAGGATTCCCGGGCATGAAAGTCTAGCCAAGCAAAGTGAAGATGCTCTTAAAGATGCTATGCCGTCTGCGAAGCCAGAAGATCCCGGTGAGGGAGAAGGCAGTACCCCAAGAAGCCAGTGTGATTGCTAAAGATAGATTTGAAAAAAACATAGGGTGTCTCCAACAAATACATGCACATATATATGTGTGTGTGTGTGTATGTGTACATGTACACACACACACATGCAAGAGCGTTCACACACATATGCATGCGTTTACACACATGCATGTAAACATACACATATATTTACACATGCACATACGCATATCTATTTGTCAAGTAAGCCAAGGAATTGATCGATGATCTAGATGAAAATAGGAGAAAAGAAAGGAACACAGTGCCCTATGTCACTAGAGAGTCAGACATAAGTGGCTAGGACTTGCAATGATCTTATCTTTAGCAAAGGCTAAGGGAATCAAAATATTATTAAAGACAGCAAACAAAACAAAAACAAAAACAACAACAAAAAACCCTGCCCTTTTAAAGAGTTCAATGCAGTGCCAAAAAGACACAGAGGAAGGAAGTCGAGGTCTGTTGTGAGGGGCAATGACACCAAGTCAGAGAATCAGGAAGTTGCTGGTCTTTTCCATAGCCAGTCTATAGAGCAGACAGCTGCTGACCAACGACCCACATTTCCTTCCATGGCATCGAGTGTTTGCCAGAAGCAGAGTCCCAGGCTCACCTGTATCTAACTGGGGCCACATGACTAGTCCTGGCCAACGAGACTTGCACAAAGCGAAGCACCCCATTTGCAGGTCTACCCATAAGTTCCCTGCTGTCCTCCTCATTCTCCCTTTCCTGACGTCTGATTCCAATGCCCTCCCTGACCTTGGGAACTACATTTTGAAAATGATGGAGGGTCCACTGGCCTGGTCCCTAACTAAAAGCGCCTCATGTCCTACACTGAATTTTCTGTGACAGAAGAAAAGGAGCATGCTTCCGAGTGGTGACACTACAATTTTAGGGTACATCTGTAACAGCGACCACTATTATCCTAAATAATAACAGGGTCCGAAAGCCCAGAGCAGAAATAAAGGGCGGTGGAAAGGGCAGGGTTGCGCCCTGGCCCCTGAGAAAGAACTTTGGGGTCAGTCAGTGGTAAGCTCCCCCAGAGGGAAGCAAAGAAGCCCCCAGACAAGCAAATACTCTTGACACCCAGGACCAGACAGAAGAGGAGCCATCTTGGAGCAGGCCACGCCCACAGGCCATGTGATTACCCACGTGGGATCAGAAGGCAATGAGACCAGCCTCAAAGCGACACGACTTTTGTTCCCTGGCCCTGGGCTAGTGAGGGTCTCAGGGAAGCCAAGACCACGTGCCCCTACTTTGAGAGCAGAGTTCAGGGCGATAAAAGGGGGCTGGGCGGGGGCGGGAGGGAGAGTGGGGGGCAGGGGGGTGAGGGAGAGAGAACGTTTACCGAGCGCTGTTCTGTGCCACATTCTCTGCTTTATAGGAGAACAACAGCCGTTTCTCACAATAGTCATGGGAGGTAGGTGCTTTGCTCCCCAGTGTCCATGTGAGGAAACCGAGACTCCAGGCTCCTGCCGAGTCTGTGCACATTGCGGATCCAGAACAAGCCTGCCCACTCCGAGCCCTGAGGACGGCAGCCGGGCTTCTGTATTCAAAGCACTTTCGAAATGGGAGCTCACCAGACAGGGCAGCCCCCTGGAGGGGTGGGGGGTGGCCAGCCCAGGGGTGTGCGAGCAGAGGCGGGGCCCCGGTGGACTGTAAGACCCTTCCACCCTTGAAACCTCTGCCCGAGAGAACACAGGAAGTTTAGATGAAAGCAGCCAAAATGACTTCATAGCATATATTTCTTAACATTTGGTTCTCAGGGTCAAGCATAATACTTTCTCCTGGGGGGGAAAAAAAAACCACCCAAGGATTACCCACACAGAGTTTTTGGACACAATCAATCAGCACCCTGACCCCCACATGCTGACCTCTGCCCTTTAGCCCCTCTGAGGGTGCCAAGGTCTGGATGAGGGGCGCAAAGAAGACGCACACTGGGAAGCTGCACGGTGCTGTAGAAAATAATAATAAACGGTCGCTGGTTTTCTTCAGTGCTAGAAGAAGTACACAGATTTTTATTTCTATGGAGTAAGGAAACTCTATCCCCTGACCTAAGTGTTTTATAACAACAGAGGATCCCCTGAGACGAAGGGAAAGAATCATCTTTTCCTTTTATTCCAGACGGTGATAACTACCATGGAGGAGGAGGGAGAGATTTCCACTTCACTTAAGTCCTTAGATTCATCAGCTAAACTCAAGAGTTTGCAGCTAGTGTCCCAGCCTGGCCGTCCTTGTGCTGGGCAAAGCAAGAAAGCAGATCCCCGTTTCCGGGGACGAAAGACCTGGCCGCTAGCTCGGACAGCCCCAGGACCCGGCACTCCAAACAAAGTACCTGGTTGTCGAAAAAGTATCAGGAACCAACCACTGCTGGAAAACCCTGCTTCCTTCAAGTCGTAAAGGAGAAAAATTCTACTAAAGGGAGATGCATTTGAAAGGCAGCCAAAGCATCTTTTTCTCATGCCTTGGGAGGCTGCTGTTTTATAAAATGCATGTATGTCCTATCACTTTGGGGAGAGTCGCTCAACACACTTGTTCTGTGAATACTTGTTGCTGGATCACGAACATCATGAAAGAATCTATGCTACGCTCGTATCACGAACTGCTCTAGGCACTGGATTACCCACGTGGATGAGAGAGACCCCCACCTTCTAGTGGAGAGGCACGCAAGATGCTGGTAAAACATGAATAAGATGGACTGTTCCAGATCATTATCTATAGAAGTGAGATGGGATAGGTGGGCCGCCGTGAAGCTCTGACTTTGGATGGGTGATCAGGGAAAAGCAAAGAAGAGTGGCGTTTCATGCAAAGAGAACACAAGTGCAAAGACCCTGGGGCAGGTCCACACCAGAGCGTTTTGAGGAACAAGCAGACCCGTATAGCTGGAGAAAAACGGATGAGAGAAGAACCACAGGACCGAGGCCCAAGAGGCAGACGAGGCAAATGAAGAAGTTGGCAGTATTGTAGGAAGCCACTAGAGGCTCTTAGACACTCTCCCCTTCTCTCTGGGGGTGGAAGGCGCCATCAAGAGAACAGAGGTTCAAGTGGTCTGTTCCCCATTCCCACCAGGTCCCCTGTCTCCAGCCACGGGGTGTAGGGAGCCATAGAGGGAATCAGTATCCCTATTTCTTTTTATATTTAAAGTCAAACCAATAGAATAGCCCCCAAAAGGTACTTTATTCTCAGGACCCCCTAAATTCTATTTTCCTCATCCCAAATGCCAGGATGCTAATGACCAGAGTATATAGGACCAGCACCGCTATGGAGCACATGGCTTTGGACAGCTCACACAGAGTACATGCAGGGGCTCGTCTGGAATGGGGGGAGGAGGAGGAGGAGGAGGAGGAGGAGGAGGAGGACTGACTACCTCAGAAGGTAGAAGGCAAAAGACGCCTTGGTCCCCACCTCTGCCCCCGGGGAGTGAGAATCTGAGAACACCAGGGCCCAAGCTCTTCCCTAGCACATGGAGAAGGCCCCCACGCTCATGAAACCCTTACTGGCTGTCTATAATGAGCCAGGAAGATTCCTCCGTGTCCTCACGGACTGAAAATTCGGAATCAAACTACAAAAAGCACTTGATTACAAAGTGACAAGTTCTTAGGAAGTTTTCTGAAGAGGAAGCAGGCAGTTCAAGGCTCTGGAGGAGCAGAGACGGCTCCAGCATTAAGATGCGGGCAGGATTTGAACACGGCCAGATAGGGAGAAGGCATTCCGGGCGGGGGGTAACCCCCTCATAAGCACAGCCAAGTGCTGGGCCATTCCAGAGACCCAGGTGGGGTTCAGGGATAAGGGGAGGAGGGCTGGGAACCTGGGGCGCTACAGCAATTCCCCCTCTCCACACCTGCCCCAGCAGCGGCTTTTCACATGTGCTCCCAGAGACGCACAGAGGATTCCCCCCCCCCCCGCCCCGCATCACTGGCTATGGTGACGAGAGGAAGAAGGGGGAGGGGAACAACTTCAATGTCCACCAGTTGGGGAACGGCTATAAAAATAAACCAGCCCGACCCATGGTCATACTGCGCGGACATGCAAAGACGTGACCCAGAGCTCAAGTCATCGTGTAAGATCACCTTAAGCCATACCATTGAAAGAAAAAAGCAAGCTGCAGCATCTCAAGATAGTATCATTTAAGGCGAAAAGAAAGGAAGGGAGAAAGGGAGGGAGGGAGGGAGGGAGGGAGGGAGGCTGGAAGAGGGAGGGGTGGGAGAGGGGGAGGGTAAATGGCAGGAGGTAGAGATCAGTTTGGGGGATTGGGGGACAAAAGGGAGACCCAGGAAAGAGGGAGGTGACAGAAAACACTGACTCTATACAATTCACTCACTCACTTGGTTTTAAAAACCCAGCCACTGGCCACTGTCTCAATATTTTGATAATGATGACTAATGATGACTCTAGAATAGTGATTAATAAAAAATGGTCTGCTCCTGTACTCCTTCTGATTGTAAATATCAACCTTAATTAATAGTAATCAATGTTAGCAGTAAGAGAAAATCCAAACCGCCATAACGCACCACTTCAGGGGCTTCGGGCGGTATCCTCTCTCAGCAGCACGTGGGCACTCTGACCCCCTGATGGAGGGAGAGGGGGAGCGGACAGCAGTTGCCCAGGCCCAGGCCAGGCCGCTGCCAGGGACCCAGGAGCTCCAGAAAGGTGTGGGAAGGGGGCAGATATCAGAGGGAGGGAAGACGGTGAGGACCCAGGACGCGTGTGACAACAGGGAACCCTCCGCACGCTGTCAGCACAGCCAGGCTGCAAACCTCGGTCGTTTCGCACCCGCGTGGCCCAGGAGCCCAGTGCCTGCCACGTTAAGTCCTGGCCTGGCGTCAAGGCCCTCCACATCTGGCCCTAGCCTCCCCTTCCAGAGTCACCTACTTCCGGTCGCCGACACACCTCCAGCCAGATGGGGTTGCTGTCCCCGACACGCCTCGCCGGCTTCCACACGTCACCTTTGTCCCGCCTCTGCCTTCTTTCCCACGTGCCCTCCTCCTCCTCTCCAGGCTACAGACAGACAGACTCCGCAGAAGCCCCACGTCCTCCGTCCATGCATTAACACATATTTAGTGAGCACCTACTATGTGCCAGACGCATGATCTCTTACCTCATCTCATACCTAACCAGTCTGTAATCCACCTTACAGGCGGCAAACTAGTGCCTCCCATTTTACAGATGGGGCATGTGAGGCTCCGAAGGTCTCTTGCTCAAGGCCACACAAGCTGGTCCTTGGTGGCACTGAGATTTGCACCCGGTGCGTCTGACTCCACGGGTGCCCCTCGTGGGAGAAGACACACAGTGACAGCCGCATAAGCACCACCAAGGAAGTATGGGCACAAAGGGCAAGGGGACAACTATCCACAGGAGAAAGCAATGCAAACAGGAACGGACACAGAGGCTCCTCAGAGACAGTGGCACTTGAACTGAGGCTCAAAATAAACTCACGAGGTGAGCGACAGCCCCATCAAGAAGCTGGGAAACACCGGCAGGTCCTGGATGGACATGAGTGAAGGAAGAGCGTCTGAAAAGGTGGAGAGGCACGGGCCAGCATGGGCCATTCCGGAAACTGCAGTCTCCCGCCTCCGACGCACTCTCCTTCGAGGCAAGGGTTAAGATTCTGACAGGCAACCAAGCGGAGAAAGACAGATTGGTGACGATTTCACGTTAGGCAAGTAGGGAGTTAAGGCCACAGACCAGAATTGTCCCTTTGATCATATCGATAGGGAAAAGGATGCATTTCTTCAAGTCGCCTGTGCCTGGAGGTGCACGTATCCATCACTACGCCCGGCGACTCCGTTTTCACGCGGGAGACTCCTCCATCATGTGTAAACCAGCCATTTATTAATTTTTGCAACAAGTACTCAACTTCATTACTCACTTTCGAGATCGCACACCATGTTTACATAATCTTTCTCTGGCTACAGGAGGCGCACAGCAATATCCCCGGGCAGCCGTCGCAGCGAGATACCGGGCGTCGTTAGGGACGGCGATGTTACGAGCCTGCGATGCAGGGTAATCGCACAGCCCCGACTCGCCGCCACTCTCTTCTGCAGGTACTCCTGGAATGCGGTGTCAAAATTTGCATGCAAGATGCTGACCAATAATGTACATTTTAACTTACCACGGCAAATAAAACTCCATGCCATATGGCTGATTAGAAATACGCTCTCCTTCTCGAAACAGCTGGGTGAGTAACAGCAAGGAGAAGGCGGTTGGCAGCTGTACGCTCTTCCCGCCGCACTGATGCTGCTGTGAGGGGTCTGTGCTTCCACAGGTACGCACCTGAGACCAGGGAGCGAGACGCCCCGCGCCCCAAACGAGGGAGCCGCGAGGAGAGGAGCTGCCTTCGCCAGGTGTCCCCCCTCCAGCCGGGCTCCCCGGGTTGCCCCGCATAAACAGCCTCGTTTTGCACTGGGCAAGTGAGATATTCTGAGATCTTCCAGAGAGAAAACACTGCTCTGGGCGACCAAATGGACACAACCCGCCCCCCCGCTCCCCCCGCCCCAGAAATGAAGACCGCGCAGTTTTTTTTAAATGATGGAGTTGCTGTGGTTGCTACTAACTGCAGCCTCACGCATACCCTCGACCATTCTCTGTCTCTCTCTGTCGCAGGGGGCTCAGGTCGACTGCTTCATGTTCCCAGGCAGGTGGCTCAGCAGGACCTCCGTGGACACCTGTGATGTGCCAACATGCTCAGCTACACCGGTCTTGCCCACGTGGCCGTGGGTACCTCTGACCCTCCCTAGCCAGCTGCCCCCTTCAACTGCCCGGGAAGCAATGACCGCCAGCACAGGGCTCCTGTCCCTGTGCACACAGGGCTCTGGGGGAGTCCGGGGGATGTGACAAGAGTGCCACAGTCAGGGCTGGCCTCGCGGGAATGCAATCAGCGCCGGCACACAGGACCCCGACTTTAGGTTCATGGTCTGTGATCATCCTCTTGAAATTCTTAATAATTTTGAACCCTGGCTCCTAACTTCTCATTTTGTACTGAACCCCAAATTATGCAGCTGGTCCCACCAACTAACTTTCACTGAAAGGGGTGTGGCTTTACGGTGGAGAAAACGGCCAGACACACCACCTCAGTCAGGTGGCCAGGGTCAACATCAACAGCGATAAATCAGGTTGACGGCACAGACCCCTGAGATGATGTGACACAGGTAGCACGTTACCTTTGTGGTCTTCCTCCCAAGGACCCGTAACCGCAGTCTAGCCCCGAGGGAAACCTCAGGTAAACCCAAACTAAAAGCCGGTCTATACGACACTTGATCGAGACTCCTCAAAACTGTCACGGCCACCACAAACAAAGAAAGTCTGGGAACAGGTCACAGTCGAGAGATCCTAAGGAGACGGACAACTAGGATGTCAACAGTAGGGGAGGGGTGGGGGCGCAGGGGTAGGTGGGGACTCTGTGCTTCTCCCTCAATGTTGCTGTGAACCAAAAATGGCTCTAAAGAATCAAGTTTAATGATTAAAAAGAAACCAAATGCAATGTGGTATCTTGAATGAGATCCTGGAACAGAAAGGACATCAGGTCAAAACCGAGGAAATGTGAACAAAGTAGGGACTTTAATGATAATGTATCAATCGGTATTGACTCGTTCCTTGTGACAAATGCGCCCTAGTAATGTTAACAACAGGGGACTCGACACTCCGTATTACCCTCGACTCTTTTCTATAAATCTAACGCTATTCTAAAATAAAAAGTTTCCTACCCGCCCCCCCCCCCCCCGCCAAGAAAGAGTGCAGCTGAAGGGATTGTAGTTCCAAGGGGCCAGGAAGGGGTGAAGGTTGGGGGGGGCGGGGGGCAGACAGGAAGCCCCTCCTTCCTCCCTATGACTCGTACTGCCTCCTAGATGCCCCATCCACTGCTCACCCTGGAAGAGGTTGTGGGGTCAGCATGAAAGAAAAACAGACTTTATTTTTTTTATTTTTATTTTTTTTAACGTTTATTTATTTTTGAGATAAAGAGAGACAGAGCATGAACGGGGGAGGGTCAGAGAGAGAGGGAGACACAGAATCTGAAACAGGCTCCGGGCTCTGAGCTGTCAGCACAGATCCCGACGCGGGGCTCGAACTCACGGACCGCGAGATCATGACCTGAGCCAAAGTCGGCCGCTTAACTGACGGAGCCACCCAGGCGCCCCCAAAAAAACAGACTTTAAAAAATAAATTGAACTCAGGGCGCCTGGGTGGCTCCGTCAGTTAAGGGTCCGACTTTGGCTGAGGTCATGATCTCACAGTTTGTGGGTTCGAGCCCCACATCAGGGTCTCCGCTGTCAGTGCAGAGCCTGCTTCGGATCCGCTGTGCCCCCCTTTCTCTGCCCCTCCCCTGCTGATGCTCACTCTCTCTCTGTCCCTCTCAAAGTAAATGAACTTAAAAAATAACTTTAACTCATAAAATACTTTTTTTTTTTAGTTACATTTCTCCTCCCGGAGACCACTGGGTGCTGTTGAATCATCTGGCTTCTTCCCCATCGGCTAAATATTGCGCTTCTAGCCGTAAACAGCGTGCGGGGGGGGAGATGTGGGCAGGTCGGGGACAGCCTGAGAAAGCAGTGCCACTTGTAGCCTGCACTGATAGTCCAAGGCAGCCGCTGCTGGTCTCTGGTGTCCTGGGAGGCCCGGAGCAGGCCATGGAAGCTGTGAGCCAAGCCGGGCGTCCCCGGAGGCACATGGCACTGGGTATGGAATGGGGACATCTGTCCGCCACTGCATTTCACGATCTAAAACTTGTCAGACATCCCCCTTTCAGACCTGCCCCCGTCATCCTCGGGTTGTCGGTGACCCTGCAAATGGGGAAGGGTCTAGGTGCACTGGCTTGTAATGTTCAAATGCTTCGCTCCCCTCTGAAGAGAAGGATTTTAATTTTACCTGTGGGCCCCCGGACAAAGAGAGGTCCGAAATAGCTCACGGCATGCTGAAGTTTCTTGTTGTTTTCGTTTCTGGTCTGTTTCTGCTCAGAGAACTTGATCAACACCACTGCTTTTGGGGGGGAACAGTGAAGAGGTGCAATAGGCCGAATGTCTGTGTCTCCATGAAATTCCTACGTTGAAGTCCTAACCCCCAATGGATTGGTGTTTGGAGGGGTGGGGTCTCTGGGAGGTGTATAGGTCATGGGGGTGGAGCCCGCATGAATGGAATTATAAAACGGACCCAGAGAGTTCCCTCCACTTTCCCCCACGGGAGGTCACAGTGACAAGGCAGTCCTCCATTAACCGGGAAGCCGGCCCTCACAACACGGTGAATCTGCCTTGATCACGGACTTCCCGGCCTCCTGAACTGTGAGAGAGAAATTTCTGTTGTTTCTATGCTAGCCTATGGCATTTGTTATAGTAGCCCAAACAGGCAAGACAGGAGGCAATGCCCCACTGCAGGGAGCAGGTCTGCAGCAACCCTCCCACGGCCCTGAGTCATGGCATCTGGGCCTTCCAGGCCCCAAGGTAGGGAGAAATCCCCAGAAGGCCTGCAGAAAACTCACCTGCATGGAACGATGGTAAAAACACTCCTCTGGTCTCTCACCCTTCTCATCGAGAGCAGAAAGAATGAGATTCCCTTGAACCTTCCCGCCCAGCCAAGCCGTCCTCCACTGCCTCCTTCTCTGCTGATCTGAGCATGTGACACCTGCCCCCGCCCCGGCTGTAGGCTGGCACTGGTGCCCGGGACCTCCAGAGCCACACTCTACTCCGCTGCCTCCCTCCACTGCACCAGCTACCCCCTCGAGACCAGCTTTGCCTGCCATGGCCTCTCCACCACCGGCACCTCCACCAAGAAGCCCTCACAAACCCTGTTGGAACCACATCACTGAAGCTGACCCCGAGACAAGATGGGCCTTGAGGCTTACCCCACTCAGGGTGGATGCCTCACCCCAGGCGATGGCTTCCTGAGTAGAGAAGGGGGATGTGTGTTTGTCGGCACCCTGCCCCGGGCCTGGGCGGCATGCGACGCGTGACGCACACACAAGCAGCTGCTTCAGACGCTCCCCCGACGACCCGGCCGAGCTCGCTGACAGCCAGGAGACCAGCAAGCACTCGGGGCACCTGCACCCTTCCCCTTCATCCCTCCAGCCGCACGGCATGCCCCCTCCACCGCCAGCCACCGCATCCCCCCACCCACCCTGAACTGCCGAGTCCTCATCTTTGCCCTGACCTCAGCACTAACCCAGGCTGTGTTCGGGAAAGGGATTCTACTCCTAAAAGGCACGGGGCAAGCTGTGTGGAGAACATAACTCCCAGTGAAACATCCAGGACACCAGCGATTGTTTTTCTGGAATTCCCTGCTCCGACAGAAAGTATGAGGCACGCCGGCTGTGGACAGTTTAGCATCTGCCTTGGAGTGCCGTTGCCCTGCTGTGCCCACTTCCTCCTGGCGTCAGCCCCAGGGGGCCGGGCCCCACCCCTCCCCTGCCCTGCCCTACCCTGGCCCAGGGCACAGCGCTGGCACACACACACACGCACACACACACACACACACCACACCAGCAAGTTGTGGACGCAGCACCCTTCACAGGATTAGGAAAAGCAGTTCTGACAGGGCCGCCATGCTCCTGCCCCTGTGGAAAGAACTGTGGCCCCTCAAGGCATATGGCGGCCCTCCCAGTGCCCCGAGGTCTGACCAGCAGCCAACTCCCACCCCCCCCCTCCAGAAACTCTCTGGCAAGAATGCTCAGTGTCTTGATGGCCAAGCCCCAGACCCCAACACACGTGCTTTGCTGAGGCCCAGGCGGCTTCTGGAGAGGGGGTAACACAGGACACAATGGGTTACCTAACGGAATTCAAAGCTACAAACCTTCATTCATTTATTCGAAAGTGGTTATTGGACTAGCCAAAGAGTCGCTAGTGCCCGGGGACAGAGGCCGGGAGAAACAAAATGTATTCGAGCCACACACTGGAATATTCGCAGCCTTAAGAAAGAAGGACATCCCATCCCATGCTACAGCATGGATAAGTCTTGACGTTAGGGGAAGTGAAAACAAGCCAGTCACAGACACAGAAGGTAAAAGGGTGTTTGTCAGGCTGGGTGGGGGGTGGGGTGGGGATAAGGAATTATTGATGAACGGGCACAGCGTTCCAGTTCTGCATGATGAAAACAGTTCTGCAGACGGACGGTGGCGATGGCTGCACAACAGTGTGAAAGTAGTTAACACACTGGACCACTCACTTAAAAACGGTTAAGGGGGCGCCTGGATGGCATTGCTGGTTGAGCATCCCACTTCTGACTTCGGCTCAGGTCACGATCCAAGGGTTGTGGGATCGAGTCCTGCTTCGGGCCCCGCGTTGAGTGTGGAGCCTGCTTGGGATTCTCTCTCTCTCTCTCTCTCTCTCTCTCTCTCTCTCTCTCTCCCCCTCCCTCTGCCCTCTCCCCACTCACACTCTCTCTGTCTCAACTTAAAAAAAATGGGGGCGCCTGGGTGGCTCAGTCAGTTAAGCGTCCGACTTCAGCTCAGGTCATGATCTCACAGCTCATGAGTTCGAGCCCCGTGTCAGGCTCTGTGCTGACAGCTCAGAGTCTGGAGCCTGCTTCCCATTCTGTGTCTCCCTCTCTCTCTGCGCCTCCCCCGCTCACGCTCTGTCTCTGTCTCAAAAAAAACATTTTCAAAAAAATGTAAAATAAAATGGTTACAATGGTAACTTTAATGTTATGTGTATTTCACCAGTGTTTTCTTGCAAAGCAAAAACTTCCACCACGTGCAGGCACTGTTGTGGGCACCGGCCACGCAGTAGCAAACCACGCAGAGACCCTGCTCGCACAGGGTGGGCGCCAGGGGGGTGAACGAGACCACAAGCAAGAGCGTGACCGAACAGAAGCAGGGAGCACGCGAATCCGTAAACAGTGAACACAGCGCTTCCCAAGGGCCTCGACGATGAAGATACAGAATAACGCTTTTAGAGAGAGGCTGCGGCAAAAGGATAGTTCCTACCGCGTGGCATAGAAAGGCCACCGGAGGAAGTGACTCGAGGTGAGGTCCGGATGGTAACATGGAACCAGCCGCGACACTCCGTGTCCAGAGCGTGCCTGAGAGAGGACGGGCCATGCAAAGGCCACCGGGGGGCTGGCTCTATGGGGCTGAGGCTCGAGAGAAGCGAGTGAGAAAGGATGCAGTGGGTGATTGTGAGGCCTGACCGGCCACAGGTTTTATTCCACACGCAGTGGGAAGTCCCTGAAAAGTTGTAGACATGGGTGGGATGCGGGTGAATCATTCAAATGACCACCCCAACACCTGGGCTGACATCACCCCTCACCCCATCATCCCTGACAGCCCCAGTTTTTAACAGGAGTTCCCATCCTCTAGGGTCCTTACCACTCAGGGGTTCTGGTGTGTTCCATCCAAATTCCCCGCAGCCTTGCTTTCCCTGTTAAGGAGCTCAGATAGGAGGAGGGCTCTTTCCCTCATGGGCACCCTCCTTCTCTACCGCTCATGGCTTCCTCGCCCCACCGTCTCCTGGAGCCTGGCACGCTTCTCTCACCAGGGCTCAGACCTCAGAGGTCTTCCTCGACTATCAACCAAGGAAGGACAACTGACTCCAAAGCACCCAGTTTCACACATTTGTGGCAGGAGCTGGGCAGAGGTGACCTGTGGTCTCATGGCTCCATGTGACTTCTAGGAAAACTCTCACCAAACTCACGACTCCCTTGACCCACCACATGCATATTTCTGATACTTTCTTTCTTTCTGGATTTATGAAAGGGCTAGAAGACGGCTTGACATTTCAGGAAAAGGGGATGCTTACGCCACATCCATACAGAGGTCAGTGAAAAGCCCTTGATCCTGGGTTCCTCTAAGGCTCAGGGTCCATGTGGTCCCCAGACTTTGACCAGACTGATACCCCCTCAATGCCTGCTGCTCGTTTGGGGCACCATTCTGAAGACTCTACCTTGTGGTGAGCTCAACAAGGCTCACCTGCAACCACTCCCCATCCCGAGGGATGCCCTCCTAGGTCACCCATGGTGACCAGAAAACTTGGCCAATTAAACCCAAAAGTGGCTGCAAGATCAATTCACAAACTGCTGCCCCAGAGCCGAAGTCTTTCAGCACTCTGCAGACCAACGACGTGGTGCCCATGACTTCGACTTCACTGTCCTGGCCTCCAACAGGGCACATTGTTGGTGAGGCTGCTACTGCATCCAAGGAGGGGGAGGAAGGAGAGGAAGCTCTGAAGTTCATGGAGGATGGTCATCAAGGAAGGAGGGATTGTGCATGGAACCAAGGTTGCCAGTGTCCCAGAGAGGGGGTGTCATGGATACTGATGACAAACTGAAGACATCACCGTGAGGGCTTGTTCCCAGAGCTACCTTCCCATATGGTGTGTCCCATCTCAGACCTCCACACTCCCCTGTGCACTCGGGCCCTCCCTTTCCTGGCCTGACCAGCTCATAGTGACCCCATTGCGGGTCTATGTTGCCAGGCTCTGCACTGGGATCTTAGGTTCTTTGGAACCTAGAGGAAGAGTGATGGGAAAGGACTGAGCCGCGGTTGGCTCCTGGGCAAAGTGCCCTTTGTTCCGGGAAAGAGCTTTTCATTTTGTTCTGTGTAATAAAACCAGCATTCCCTGACCACCTGCTGTATTCGACGCTCTATGCTGGGGACCGTGATAGGAATGCAGCGGCCGTTGTGGGGCTTTTGCTCCTACTCCAGATACACAGCTGGCTGAGCTCCAGGAAAGAGGTTCCCTGGATGGGACCCCAGTTCCTCAATCCCCAGCACCTTCCACGAGGAGCTCGAGGCTATGAGGGCCTGGTTGGGAGATGCTGGAAGACAAGACCCCTCTGTGTTTGCCAGGTTGTCCTTCAGGAGCCAGAGCTTCCTGAGGCTGAGCCAGCGAAGGCAGGGAGACCCCGTCAGCAATGTTCTGAGGTCCTGGGAAAGGGGGTGGAGCCGGGCTCAGAACCCAGCATCTCTTCCTGAAAGAAAACCGAAGGGTCGCAATGCTCTGGGGAGGCCAGCCAACCCCGCGTAATAGTTGGTAATAGCATCACAGCAGGCCCCATCCCGCCACCCACCATATACATCCTTACCCACACAACGCACAACCCAGCACCCATACCGACACAGGCAAACTCACGCGGATACCCACATCCCAACACACACATCGCTGTTCACACACGCCAATGCACCTCCCAACACACACGGCCACACTGCACATACAACGCACACCATTATATACGTCAACACACATCCTTTGCTGACAGGTGTCAACACACGAATGGGCACTCCCCAAAACCACACAGCCACACTAACATATTTGCAGACCCCCAAATGACATCCTAGCGCGCACCCCGATATCCACACACACATGCTGATATTCACATCCCAACCCACCGTCACCCCCACACACGTCGATACACATGCCCAATGCACGCACGTCCACTTGCGTACCAATACGTGCATAGCCCAAGACGCCCAACATACACTTAAGCATCGCCAAGCAAGCTCATGGCAGTGCACACGCCCTCAGCAACCTACATCCAACAAGTAAGGCACCTTACAGCCATCCACACAGTAACGCCAGCCCAGGACAGCGTGACCGCTCTCGCACCAGCACACCCAACAGACATTCAAATACACAAGCCCCTCAACACAAAGGCACACAGTCACAACGAATGCTCTATTTCCAGCAGCCGTGGGCAATGTGGTCCCGCTCACCCTTCCCCTCCCCACCCGTGACAGCCGACTCAGTCCCCAGCTGAGCCCGGGCCCTTTCCCAGAAGCGTCGTCATGGGCGCAGGGCGGAGTGAGAGCTCACGGCACTCCGCGTGGCACGGCCAATGCGAAGGGGCCAGTTGGTTCAGCCTTTGGTACCGTGAGGCACGACAACAAAGGACTACTCGGCCCCTCCCCTGAAAAGCTTCCCAGATGAGAATTCTGTCCTCCTAATTTACACCTCAGAGGGAGGAGGATTAGAGACCTCCCCTTCTTTTCTCTTCATCTGCCAGTGGGGGCCTTCCCCCTCTTCTCCTCACAAAAAGGAGCGGAGCGGGGCGGGAGAGAGCCCGCTTGTGGGTGGAGATCTCCAGGCACATTCGCTGGCCAGGGCCGAGCCGCTGCCTGCGTTCTCTGTCCCACCACCCAGACGAGACTGCCTTCCGACACCAGCCTGCAAAGGAGAGCCTGTAAGTGCTGCTGGCAGACTTAGCGTTGGGAGGACTGGGGAAACTCACACCCAGGCCAGCTCCTACAAGGCCGAGAGCTGGATCTGCTGAGTCCAAACCAGGTCCCCAGCCAACAGGACATGATCCTGTGGCCTCATTCACCCCATCTTGGGCCACTAAGGGCAACCCGGGGGCCCGTTCTCAAGGCCCCAGTGAGCTGTTGAGTATGTGACCTTGAGTAGGGGTGGGCAGGGGTATCGGCAACCACGGGCTTGGGAGATCACTTCAAGTGTAAGTGTGGAGCTCGTGATGGGTCCCCGTCAGCCCTTGGCAGGGCTGAGCAAGCGCTGGGCAGAGGGAAGGAGGAAAGTCCGAGTTGCCCAGAGGCTTATGTAGCAGAACTGGCCTCTGCCCGCGTGGAGCTGGGGTTATGGCTGGTGGGCAGAGTCTCTGCCTTCAGCTGCATTCACCCCGTTCCCAGCACAACCCAACGGTGGGATTAAACGGCAAGGGTTTAGACAGATGTGGGTTTCAATCCCTTCTCTGCCACTTCCTACCTCTCTACCTCGATACAGCCTCCCCGTGCCTCTGTTTACTCATCTGATGACACCGTCTCCACGGCCGGACTGGAGGCTCTGGTGCGGAACCCTCCGCTGTCCACCCGTACAACCCGGAAAGCAGGGCCCCGTGCTGGTGTGAAGGCTCCCTCCGCTCAGCCCAGGAGCGCGGCTAACTGCACCCGGCCCCTGGGATGGCCCCAGTCACCATGCACCCGCAGTTTCCTTCTTCACAGTGTCCTTTCAGACCTAAGACAAGTGCACGTTTTCCGCTGGTCACCATGTTTCTGCCAGGGGAGGAGGCAGCAGAGGTGGAGGGGGTGGGAGCCGACAACCAGGCTGCTCGTCTTCGCCCGGGAAGGCAGACCAAAGCCCTGCCACCCTGTGCCACCATCTGTGTAGGTAACCGCTGGTGCCCTGCGCTCTTCCAGCTCTCTGCCGGGTGTGCCGTTCCCCAAAGTCACACCGTGTTCTCCTCGGGAGCAGGAAATCACACCTTCTCCTCCTGGCGGGTCCCCTCCCTCCCGGGATGTGCCCAGGAAACAGCCCCGGGCAACACAGCGGACATAGGGGACGGTTGACTTCGGGAGCGGCTGCTGTCATTTCCAGGCTAACGTGAAGCTCCACAGCACAGAAAGAGAGGAGAAACAGAAACGGACACGTGGAGAAAATAACTAAGGAGCTAGCTGTCCTACACAGCACGGTCTCATCCTTGAAAGGCCCGGGGGAAGGGGTGGGGCAGACCTGGACAGACCCTTAGCCACCTTGCTCAGGAGGCTGAGACATCTCTTTAGACGTCCTGAACAAGAGGGCAAATCTTCCCACTGCTGGCAGGACCTTGGAGCTGTGACATTTTGGACAGTTTTGTGGCTCAGGCTCCATGACTCCTGCATCCAAACCTCTTTGGGAAAAAATCATCTTTCCCCCACTCCCCACCCAAAGGTGAGCTCTGCTTGACATAAGCCAGGTGCATGCCCCTGGCCATGGTGACTGATTCGGAAATGGGCGTAATAATACAGGAAGATATAACAAAACGCAAGGGGATGGCTGCTGGGGCTCCAGAAGAGCGTGCTCCTTTAATCGATGGTGTGGGGATGTGAGGTCTCAGCCGTGGCAGCCTTTTTGCTACCGTGAGGAGAAGAAATCTCGGGGATACCATTTACGAAATCTGCATCACTTAGAGTCAGACGATTCCCCAGACCTTTCAGTGACTTGACCACTGAATCTTTGTAGTTATAGCTGTGGAGTCATTGCGAACTGGGATTCACTTGTGGCTACAAAATACAAGAGGAAAGCGGGTAGAGAATGGACCACTTGGTAGTGGTCCACATGAAGGAGGGGAGCTGCCTTCCCAAGATAATGTCATCTCCTGCTTCATAAGGCCCCCAAATCATCCTCCAGTGATGACAGTGGGACAAATCCAACCGATCCCACTGTTTCACTCGAGACACAGGCAAATGCCAGCCCGACTCTGTGAGACTAACTCATCTAGGCCAGCCCTTTGGTGCTGTGTGGCTTCCAACAACCAATCCCCTGGCCAGGTTTCTCATTTTTTACCCACTTGTTTTTGTATTGTAGAGTACAGAAATAACCCTAATCACAGGCCACATTTATTGGGCACTTTCTCATGCCAGGGACTGTGCTAGGCCTTTTATAGAACGACAAGTGCACTATGGACACTGAGGCACAGAGAGGCTAAGCAGCCCTAGCTGGGCCACACAGCCCCTAAGGGCCAGCACACCAGCCCTTCCCTGTGACCATTGAGAGGTCAGCCTGCAAGAATGGAGGAACAAGCCTTCAGTCGCATTGGGTAAGGGTCCCTGCCCTCCTACCCTAGCAGCCAAACTCTGTCTCCATGGTGTGCAGGCCTCAGACAGAGACAACGAATGGGAAGGTGCCCCATGGGAAAGGAAATAAAAGACGGTCTCACCAGGCCCTCCAGCCCCACAGGGATGATGTGGCCTTGCCACCTGCTCGAGGCTCGGACACAAATATGAACAAGAAATTCATGAAATCCTCAGGCCCTACGAACTCCCTGAGTTCTTGGGCCTTGGGAAGTTTTGGGAAGGGGTGGGTCTCGGAGCCTCGTAGACTTCCCCACCCCACTCCGATCACACGGATGAAAAAGTCCAGGCCCAGGGAAGAGGAGCAAGCTGCACAAACAGCCCAGCAGGTGGCTGAGATTCAGCTGGAGA
This sequence comes from Lynx rufus, assembly GCF_022079265.1. NCBI lineage: Eukaryota > Metazoa > Chordata > Mammalia > Carnivora > Felidae > Lynx > Lynx rufus. Next base: position 18,349,792 of record NW_025814830.1, read on the forward strand.
CTTGGGGGGCAAGGGGGGACAGCTCCACGCTAAAAGTGTGTGTGCTCTACTCCGAGCCATTCCTTAAACATTAGAAGCAGCGTCTGTCTCCGGGTTAGTAGCTACGCTTATCGTGTTTCATTTCACAGAAAATAAAAGGCAACTGAGGCTTGACGTGTCCCTGGAAGAAATTCCCCCCATTCTCATAGTGGGTCTGTGCTCATGCCCCACTACCCATGAAAGAAAAACAGCGCTCTCTACAGTGCCCACGATCCTGTTCTCATGCTACTGAAGAAGGACGTTTGGGCATATGAGTGGGGAGGGCCCCCCCCATGACTCACCTGATCCCCCTGTGGGGCAGGTATGGACAGTTCTGAAGTCAGGGGAGTTTGGGTAAAACTCTTTCTGGCAGGGGTCTTACGTGTTCTCACGTGCTCTATGTGCAGGGACCCGTGGGAGGCCGCACACAATGACACCTGACTCGTGCCCTTCACCCGCCCAGGGCACATCAGAGCCCGTGAGGCACAGCCAGGAGCCTGCCCCTTACTCCCTGCTCCCCTTTACCATCCTGCCCCTCCCCGGTGCCACCTTCCCTGCTCCGGGCCACCAGGGGAGGGTGGCAGGCTACCAAACACCACTGCAAAGCTGCCAATCCCCCCTCCCCAGGTCCCCCTCCTGCCACCTTCCCCTCCCCAGGGGGGGAGGGGAGGGGAGGCGGGGGGGCTAACTCAAAAGCGCCAGCTGGACTTCCCCACAGGGTCTCTTCCGCAGCAAGACAGTGATTCCAACTCCAGTTCACAGCCAGACCCGGGGGCTGAGCCAGGGTGTCTGCTTCCCCCAGAAGTCGCCGGATTGGCCAGATCGTGCGGAAGGACAAAGCGGCCTGCCAAAGGAGTCACTCAGGTGACAGAGAAGCTACCTTTACCTTTCCAGGTCCCTCGGGAGCAAACGGGGGCGCCACGGTGAGTCGGCGCTCCTCCAGGCCGTGGGATGGGTCCTCCCGTGCGTCTCTCTCTCACTCCGTTTAAGGACAGGCCTCCCGGGCCCTGGGCCCCCGGGTGCCCAGAAATGTCTCTCCACATCTTTGCATCCCCAGTACCTGGCACATCGTTTGGTTCAGAACCTACTTAATAAGCCTCTTGCCTTTGAGTGAATAAATACATTAATGAAAGGACAAATGAGTATTTTATGACCTAAATGAGTCGCAGAGCAGCATGGTGTAGTGAACTACCTAGCCCCAGGGAGACAGATTTCAATGCACCCTTAGGACGAGCTTGCTCAGCGCTGGAAGCAGTAGACTCAAGATGCAGCACCCCGTAATATACGTCTGCGGCCTCAGGGTTGCCTGCCTGTGACCAGAGAGTCCACTTCTGGGAGTCTCACTGAGAAAATAATTGTGCAGATGGTCAGAAAGATTTAGGTGCAGGGGGAAAAAAAAAAAGAAACGGAAGCAAGTCGTTATGATGCTCTGCAGTTACGGGACTGGCTAAACCATTCTACAGATGTAGATGTTTTTTCCTTTGCTTCTCTGTATTGCTATCTTTTTCTCAAAGAAGATATTACTTGTGTGAGCGGCACCTGGGTGGCTCAGTCAGTTAGGCGTCCGACTTTTCACCCTGGCTCAGGTCGTGCTCTCCAGGTTCGGGGGTCTGAGCCCCACATCAGGCTCTGCGCTGACAGTGCAGAGCCTATTTGGGATTCTCTCTCTCTCTCCCTCTCTCTCTGTCCCTCCTCCGCTCGCACTCACCTGTCTTGTTCTCTCAAAACAAATAAATAAACAGTAAAAAGAGAATATATTACTTGTGTGAAGCTTAAAAAAAAAAAAGCCTAGCTATTCCTGTAGAACAGGAGTCTGCAGAGGATAGCCCAGGGACCAAATCCACCTGTCACTTGTTTTTGTAAATAAAGTTTTACTGGAAGAGCATCACACACTTCCACGGACGGCAGAACTGAGTAGTTAAAATAGAGACCACATGGCTTGCCACACCTATAATAGGTATTATCTGGCCCTGTACAGAAAAAGTCCACTGATCCTTGTGTAGAATCTTCCATCACAACAAATACATGGCATATATTTAAGTAACAACTATGGCATATAGAATTATGTGCAGTATAATCCTTTTTTTGCTAAATACATCTCTAGGCCCAGAAAAGGGACTGGAAAAGGATGTGCTAATTATCTCCGAGTGGTGTTGAGCATACATATGTAAAAGTTATTTTTACTTTTATTTATTCGTATTTTCTAAATGCCTAAGATGCGTCCAACGATAAAACCGTCATTGGACAACCACAACGGCAACAGAGAAGTCAAGGAGCGTCCCTCTTGGCGGACGCCAGGTGGAAAGGGTTTGAAGGTCACCCATGAGGGATTCTTCAGAAGGGTCAGGCCCCAGATGAGAAGGGACACAGCCCCACCAAGGTGTCTCCCACAGCACCAAGCAGTTTGTCCCGCCGCGGCTTTGAGAGGGATCTCTTCACTTTTTCAGGGCAAATTACTTTTAAAAAAAATTAAGACCCCTATTTTAGCAACAAATCCAACAGAATCTATGTAGCAACGAAGAGAAACACGTCTCTGTCTTGTTCTTCAGGGAGATGAGCACCGCGTACGTTTGATGTCGAACCAAACATGAGCAAGTTGGAAATACTCCAAAATGCCTCTCAAGATGATTGAAGACAACTGAGGGTGTCCAGAAACCACGGATGACAACCACTGAGTTAAGAGTTTTGGAGCATTACTTTAATGAAGAGAAGAGATCTTCGGTGGTGGGGTCCTGTTTTTGTCATACATCAAGTGGCCTGGGAGCCGAGGTCAGACAAAAAGACAAAACTGGGGGCCACCGAAATTCCAGTCCAACAAGCTGCCCCCACCAGAGAAAGAATGAGCTCCTCTGTGGAACGTTCTGGGCCCAAGGCACAGAGGGAAATATATGAAAGGTTCCCAAAGGTGTACCATGCCTCCCAGGAAAAGCGGAAAACTGACCCCAGCCTTTGGAAGCAAGTGACCGGGCGTCGAAAGCCCGGCCCACCCGCCACCCACTTCCTCCTGCCAGCACCTGGCCAGGCACCCCAGAGAAGGCCTGGCCGGACCCCCACGTGGTGCAGTGGGCACCCCAGCCAAGGAGTCAGCTTGTGCTGTGCCTCACACTTCTCTCATACACATGCCACATGTCATCCCAAACCCCAAGGCTCACCCCCAAGGCAACAAGGAGACGGGGCCCACCAGAAGCCAGGCCCTGGACAGCTTTCCCTTGGTGGGAGAAAGAACCGAATGCGAGCGCACGAATCCCACCGGGACTGTGTCCCTGGCGTTCGGCACGGCAGCCTTTGTGCCTCGGCCCGCCCATCAGGTGGCCGGAGGGAGTGTTCAGACGCGCATTGTTCTGAGGCTCGGCAGCCTGTTTTGAAGATGTGGGTCAGGGAAAGGGTGGTGGCCAATCTCTGTGCTGAGCTTGGCCCTATTTGTCACAAGCCAAGCCTCCGAGTTCTCGGGCCGGTCTCCCCAGTACCGTATGGAGGCAGCACGCTCATTTCTCGCATGATGTTGACAAGCCCTGTTATTACAGGGCTGGATCAGTAACTAACCAGAACAGCCTTGGCTGCCTCCACACCTCGTACCCACGACATACCAGGACTTAGGTGAAACAGTAAGCAGAACACGATACAAAATAAATAAATGGAAACGCAACCCCAGGAAATCGAGTGCACTCCCGACAAAGAACAGTTAAACCAGACCTGGCTCGGACTTAGGTGGAGAGGCCCGGCAGAGCGAAGAGCCACGAGCCACGAGCCAGCCAAAGAGGGACCTATGTTAGCTACCTACGTACGTGGCTTCCAGAGGATCCCCGCCCCCCACGCCCTGTTCAGGTACCTCCAGGCTCAGGTTCTGCCTGAGGAAAAAAAAAAAAAAAAAGCCCCAAAGCTCTGCCCAAGTCCTGCTCCCCCGAGCTCTTTTGGGAGGGTCCACGGCTTTCTGAGAAGGGCTTTCCAGATGGCGCCCGGAGGCAGCGTTGCCAAACTCCACAGCTTAAGTAAATGTTGCCGCAGTCCCGTCCTGCCAGGAAGAGGCAAGGGGGACCCGCGGCTCCTTTCAAGCTGCTGCGAGGCTCATTTCCTGGGGAGAACAGAGAGCCCCCAACCACCTGCCCCGCACCCTGCTGGTGAGCCCCCTTTCCTCTCTGCACCCCCTCCTCCTTCCTCAGTGGGTCAGCCCAGTGTGCACGAGTGGAGGGAGGAGCCTTCCAGATGCCGACAGAGGACAGGAGGGCAAAGGGAGGTGAGGCACGCAGAAAGGCAGCAAGCAGGCCCGAGGGGCACAGATGGCAAAGGTCCTAGCCCAGTCATCACGAATTTGGGCTATCTGCACAAATCCAATCTCCTGATCTCTGCAGGCGTTTCTCCACCCCTACCATCAATGCTCCCAAACAGCTCGGCAGTTAAAGGAGCTAACTGCTCCCTCCTCCTCTGACCTCACAGGCTCAGAATGCTGCAAAGGGCTCCCCATGCAGATCACTCCCCAGGATTCCCTCTGCTCTCCACCTTAAGAGCCCCCATCACCCTGGTGGGGGACTTCTTGAAGCTTGCCCTTGACTCCACCCTCCTGAGACACCAGGGCCACCTTCCGGAATCTTCTCTCCATGAAGGGCGGACCTGGGAAGCGGCCGAGGGGTAGGGCAAGGAGCCTTTCATGCCTTACCCTCTCAGGAGTGTGCTTCTTATAAGCGGGCTTCAGGCCACAGAAGGGAGTCAAAGCATGAGGGACCTACGGGGGAAGGGGTTTGGGTGAACAGGAGGTCCTCGAGCTTCCCCCAAACAGACATCACAGGCATACGTTCCCAGGTGCCTAAAGGCACAGCGAGAGAGTGGGGAAAGGTGGCTCCTAGAATCTCATGATACCTGACTGCCTTTGGCCACACGTGACCGTCTAAAGCAAACTGCTAGTTCAGCCCCAACACACTCAAGGCGGTGGCCAGAACCCAAGCCCGGAACCTTCCATTCCAATTAATGGGGATCACGCAGCTAATGCTTCATGCTCTGTTTTGAACACTGCTTAATTCTTTGCCTCATTGTAACCTGTCCTTAGCTAATCTGTGTTTTTCTTATTACCATTAAATTTAGATTTACATACACGTGTCCGTTCCTCGAGTTAACACGCACACAGAAGGGGCGCGCCGTGAGCATTTCAGCATCTCTGGACAGGAACACAGCACCCCTCCTAGAGCACTCGAGGGGACGCTGGCAGCATGGTGCCCGTCTTGAGGGTGGGCAAGGTGAGGCAGTGGGCCAAAGAGGGCAGGCCTTGAGTGACCCTGCGGCCAGCGATCGAATCCCTCCCCCACAAAACGGTGTCCCTCCTGAGAATCTACAGGAACGTCCAGGAGGCTTTGCTTCTGGGGTTTTATGTCACACATCTTTTATATCACACTCCCAACTGGAAGACTTTTAGAGCCAGTACAATTTCTCTCTTTCTGAAATGCTAAGTGACAGCGCCATCGGGCAGCCCCATGGAAGTGGGATTTAGAGCTACAAACAAGGGGGTGAGACAGACAGGAAAAGCCCCAGAGTGGTACTGAGTGTTCCCAAATAATTGCTTCTGGACATAAGATAATCAAAGTGCACGCAGCGAATGGGAAGTTTATAAAAAGGAGCTGCTGGTAGGCGTCCGGCTCCTAGATCAGGAGGAAAATGATCTGATCGGCACCTGGGGTCTACTTTATCACCGCTCCAGCACGCGGTCCCCAGACCCAGCAGAACGGTGACAGACCAGAGGGAGGCCACCTGGCCCTCCGACCTTCACCCCCACCGACACCTGACTCGTGAGTGAGCCCAAGTCTGGCCAGCGCGTTAGGCAGGGTGGGGGGCATCACCCTGGCGGAGTAGGGCCCCTGGCGCCTGCCCGAGGACAGCTTCAGCACATGCAGCCGGGCCTCCGTAAATCTCCACAAACACGGTGGCCGCCTGTACACGCTTCCACGTCGGGGATGGAAGGACTGCATATGGCGCTCGGTTTTAACAGCTGAGCTTTAAAAAAGTGCAGCTTTTCATCTCACTGAACCAGCTCCCAAACTGGGGGGGGGGGGGGGGGGGAGGGGGAGAAGGGGGCGGTGGGGGGGGGGAAGGGAAGCTGCAAAGGGGCAGGGGGAGCCTTGCACACCAAAGTTGATTCTACAAGGAATTTCAGAGTATTATTTGCTCCAAAGGTCCCTCTGGAAAATGACAGAATGTTCCGTTTGTCATCTTCAAGTTTGCGAATTTCAACAAAGTAATTTCATCTTTTAAAAAGGACGTGCTTTTCTTTTTTTTTTTTTCTTTTTCTGTTTTTAGTACTAACAATAATAATAATAAAACCGAGGGAGCCTATCTATGAGGAACCACTCACAGGCCTCGGATCGGGTTAACAATTTTTAAGTAAATTTGTAAATGGGATTATTGTTTTCCAAAGTTCGGCTCAGCACAGAGATTAGTTGCCACGATGCCCCACGGGGCGTCCCGGGTCCTTTGAATTCCCTGCCTGGAGGCTGAAGGTGTTGGGAGAGGAACTGGAGGAAGAAGGCTGATAGGGCAGTTTTCCTGGAACTGCCTGGAAACTTTTACTTTCTGTTTCCTCTGCTGATAATGAGTGTCTTCGGCTCTGCAGCCAGCTTCCCTCTTCCCCCTCCCAGCCCCCTGTTGCTGTACGCCATCCCCGAGCTCCAGTATAAAGTTTGGCTTTTGCAGCAGGAAGCAGCTGGGCCAAGCAACCAGCGAATGATAATGACCTCAGAAATCTGCTGTTCGCTCGGCAACAATAGGGTGCTCAGTCTACTGGAAAATTGTGTTCATCAGCTAACTCTGCTCAGTTACTAATTGACATTGCCAAATATTTTAAGAACAATTGGAATGCACAAGCAAAAAAAAAAAAAATGAAGATCTTAATCCTCAGACTTAAATTTTTTTTTTCTCTTTTTCTTTTTTATTCCCCCCCCCCCGCCCCTTCTTTGGGGTGCCTCGATTTGTTTGTGTGCAGCAGGCAGTGGTTATCACGGATGGGGGCAGGAAGGAGGAGCCACATCAGAAAAAGAGGTGGAAAAGAAAGAAAATCTATCATATCACTAAATGCAAGGGAGCCCCGGATAAAGGCCTTTGAGGCTGTGGTCAATGGGCCTACACAGGATGGAGACCCAGCATTTCAGGAATGCGGCTCAGGCAACAAAAGAGGACCCCACAAGGCTTCCAGCCCAGCTGATCAAATAATCCCTGACCATCTCAAAATATTATACCAGAAGTAGTAGGGGTTAACGATATTTTCATCCTTGCGTCTCTCCCTGGCTTTCCATTGATCACGTAAGTTAGCCGACTTTATTTAATGAACAGAGGGTCAACGCATTCAATTACCCCTTTCCCACCATCAACACTGCAATTAGCCCCTCTCCAAAATTATGGGGAATGCAGAAGGTAACTGCCCTGTTGGATATAATGAACAGTATCGTTTCTTAGTACATTAAGTTTTAATTATTCTGAGCGTGATTTCCAAGGCAAAATCCAAAGAAACAGAACTTTGGTCGTCTTCCGGCTCAGAGCAGAGCTCCAATCTGAGCACAGTCTTAGACAAGGTTTTGGGGAGAGATGCAGAGATTAATGCCATCGGAGGGTTTGCACGCGAGCCAAAAAATGAGGGAGCGTCAAAACAGCCGCCCCGCTTTCTAAATGTCATAAAAGAGTAAAATTTATAAGCTGCTGCTTTCCAAATAGTTTCCTTTTGCGTGGTACACGGAGGCAGAAATGACATCTACGATGGTGTGAAATTATTGGTAAGTCAAATCAACAACGACAACAACAACAAAAATAAAACAAAGGGGAAAGATGGGGAAGTGATCCATGTGACTAGCTTTGTCCATTTTCTGTTAGAAAATATGACCTCTCAATTTGTCAAAGGTCCTAGTTTTCGCGGTTGATCCTCAGCTTGGTTCTCAGCAGTTTGGAGAGCCCAAGAACAAACACATTTTCTGGTTCACTGGAATCATTTTCACATGTTCACTGAATCAAACATTCTTTTGCTCACATAACAAACAGCTGCATCCCACATTAGCCTAGCCAGTGACAGTCGCCCATCTCGGCAATAACTGTTTGATTGCAAACTTGACCCCTTCTTCGTCTCGGTCTGGGCAAGACATTTTTAAACAGCCACTCCGTTCCCAATCCTCCTTTGCAAAGAATTACATCAGATAACAAAGGACGTCCCTGCCACTCATTGTAAGCCTTCTTCTGGAGATCTGTTCTAAGAGGCTCTCTGTAAAAAGGTTTTTTATGATGAATTCAGAACTACTATCATGTTAAGAGCAGCGATTTATAAAGAAGAATTCACTGGTTAAGATCTGAAAAAATAGTTTCTCAGGCCCTACTGACCCAGTTTTCAACAAAACAAGAATCAAGTGATGCAAATTGAGTTTTGCGACATTGTTATGCAGTCTGAGAAATTTGTAAAACCGTGTTTTGTGGTTATTGCTTAATAGAAGCCTTAATAAGTACTTCTTTCTTTACTTAAGAGCTTAAAGATTTTCTTTCCCCTTCACCTTGCAGGTTTCTCTCTAACAGGTAATAATAAAATGCCTATTGTGTAAAGATTTTTATTTAAATGCTTATTTTAATCGCACTTTACACAAGTCCTACTTGTTAGAAATCAGAGGCAAGACTAACCAGATCGGGTTAAGGGTCCTAATCCCAGCAAAACCTGAATGCCCTAAGGCGTGCGGCTGATTTGGGCTGCGTATTGGTATGCCATCAATTTTCCCACTTAGTCAGAAAATTATGAAAGGGTCTAATTTGAATATGAAGAAAACAAAGAAGTCAACCAGAAATGAAAGAATCGGTATTCACAATTGTAAAATACTTCAATGAGGGAAATAAAAGCTAGAAGATAACCACAACTCAAGAATAATTCTCCTTTGAGTTGTAAGCCCGGTTGGTTCTTTTAAGCAAAATGGGTTTTTTCAACAGAGTATTTACAGATATGGAAACTACAGAGATAGAATAGCATGAGGCTATCACTTGGCCAGAAGGTGGGAAAAACATGGTAAACACGTCATTAATAAAGCCGAACATTTGGTGCCGGAATATTCTGCTGAGACCTCTTCATTTCAGCAGGTCTGGGAGAGGGATGGAAATCTGTCAATGTTAACTCCACGTCACTCCAAAAACTTAGGGGAGCCAGTCTGCCCTCTGCCTTCTGCCCCCTTCAAGGCCCCCGATCCAAAGACAGTGAGATGACACTCCCCAGAACAGGGGACCTCTTCGCAGGAGGGCGGAAATCGTCCCTCCTGACACTGGGCCGCCTGGCACTTTGCTGCCTCTGCACGGGAGATGCGTTTTTATGGAGTCCCCGCTGTCAGGCAGCGAAACCTGAACACCCTTCCCTTGCATCTCGAACGTTCCGCGCAGCGGTCACTCCTCGCGGCGTGGCCTCACCCCTCCGTGGTGGCTCACGTTCCTGGTCGGACTCTTCCAGAGTGCCTCACCAGAAATAAATCGCAAACGAGTCCAGGACTCCAGGAGTAGACAGTGTGTTTCATGGGTATTTAAGCAACAGCATTAAGTGCTATCGGAATCTCTGGAATGTGCAGTTCAGATTTATGTGTGTTAACAATTCTTTACCGGTTTGTAATAAGCCAGCAGACTCGCACTTTATTTTAATACTAATTTTGTCCTAGAAGAAGGGTATACCAACGCATGACAGTAACAGACAAAAACTAAGCCGGCATCTACTTAATAACTATAGCAGGGCACGGCTTCCGAAACGGAACTATTTACCAAAACCCAGAAGGGAAAAAAGCGAAAGGGAGGGGAAGAAACTTTACCAAAATGACCCTCAACAGTGTGCCGCCACGCCTTGAACAGTGAGCAATGCAGTGCCTTGAGGTGCCTCAAACTGTCTTTCATTTTCTAGACTTAATGGCTGATTGCAGAAATCAATGTTGCCATTAGTAACAGGGTATTTGTTATGGCATGATTTCCTCTGTTGTTAGGCTGCAGAATGATTACAGTATTAGCGAGATGCTTTCTTTATAAAGGGCTAGAGATATAACTTTCAATTTACCATCCATTAGAAAGGGACTTTGAAAATACGGATGGAGGCAACAAGCTTACCTGCTGTTAGGTAGCGATTTTAATTTAGCCATCTTAGGCTAGTGCGGGTTTTTTTTGTTGTTGTTGTTTTTGGTTGGTTTTTTTTTTCCCCCCAACGCGGGCCAGGAAGCTTCAGCGTTTCACAGACATTTTGATGACAGATTTTCTGCTTTGCTATTTTAGACCCCAAAGCTGTATCGCCCGTGTAACAGTACAATTTAAGACACGCAGTCATGCATCTGTGTTTCAAACCTCTGTGCTTTTCTAAACCATCAGACGAGAGTGATGTGTTTCGTCAGGTTACAGGGGCCCGACAGGTGAGCCACGCTGTAATTTCGGAAGGGGACAGGAGGCAGGTTTGGCCTGGGGAGGGAGGGAGGGAGGGGTGCCCAAATGAGACAACTGTGGGAATATCCTCGGGGGGGGGGGGGGGGAAGATGGTGAGCGTCTGAGCTCACACCTTCACACGCGTGGATGAAGCCAAAACGCCAGCTCCCGGGTTCCAGAGACGAGGTGATGGCGGATGAGGGCCGGGGCGTAAAACGGGGCCGGGCAGGGAACTGCCGGGGGAGGGGAGGACAGGCTATGCCTGTCGGCAAACATGCCAACTGACCATCTCTACCACCCAGTGGGATCAACTTTCTTTCCCGGCAGCCAGTGTTCAAGGGAAGGCCAAAGACTCGAAGAGCTAGCCTTCCCTGGAGGCGGGGCAGAAAGGCACGGTCCACCTAACGCCATCAGGTCAGAGTGATGAGCTCAGGACTGACCTGGAAGAGAAGCCAGGGCCCGTCCCCCAGAGGCGGGCGCGGAGCCAGGCCCCCTGGACGGGGAGGGCCCTCATCCCAGCTGCTGGTCCCCCACGTTCCCTGGCGGCCTACCTGAGGAGGACGGCGAGGAGGGGTGCGGGCTGTCCTCCTGGGCACTCCCGGTCTGGGAGAGCCCCCCGCCGGCCCCACTCTCCTCGGTGACGTTGGAGGAGCCCGGCGTGGTAGAGCGGCTCACCGACTGGGACTCCTGGTCACTGCCCGAGCCGCGCCGCTCGTCCAGGCCCACGTGCAGCCCGTCCTCGTCGCCCTTGCGGTCCCGCTTGTGGACGCGGGAGTGCACGACCACCTGGTGGTAGGTGCGGAACACCCGGCCGCAGTCGGGGCACTCGGTGGGCTTCTCCTTCATGCTCCCGGGACCCTGCAGGTTATAGTCGAGCGCCGGGTTCAGCCCGTGTGACAAAAAATCCCGACTGCCTTCTAAAGGGTCGAGCTTATTTGGCAGGTCCCTCTGATTGCCCACTTTAGTGCTGTGAACCAAATCAGCAGGCATTTTCTGCTTGGAGCCATCTGCTCCCACTAACACGTACTCCCGCTTCTCCTTATCAAACATAACTCCGGCGCTTGCCAAAGTGTCTTCGTGGTTGCGCTGTAGCTGATGCTCTTTAGACAAGAAGCCGTGTTCCATGGCCATGCCCCTGGCCATGAGCTGCCAAGCCTGGTAGCTGTTCACGGGGTCCATCTCGGCAGCCTTGGCAGCCGCCTGCAACCGCTCGATGCAGCTGGATTTCAGCGGCGGCACGAGGTTGAGGCACCCCAGGAGGGAGTGCTTGTCGCCCTCGGGGACCCCGTGGGCCACGCTGGAGATGGGGGACAGCAGCTTCCCCAGGACCTCCCTCTCCTTCACGGGCAGCTCCCCTTTGCCGTAGAGCTGGCTGGGCTCGCTCAGGCTGGCTTTGTCCGGGGCCACGAAGCCGCCCTGCAGACAGGAGAGGTACCGGGAATACAGGTTGGCGTGGGCCTCCTGGGACATGCCGCCCATGGGCACGGGCACCTCGGGGTCACTGGGGGACTTGTTCTTCACCGACAGCTTGTTGAGGTGGACCTTCATGTGGTTCTTAAGGAACCAGGGCTCCTTGAAGCGCCGGCCGCAGATCTGGCAGCAGTGCTCGAAGGAGTCCTTGTGTTTCCGCATGTGGCCCTTCAGGAACCACGCCTGGCTGAACACCTGCCCGCACACCTCGCAGCGGAACTCGTTGGCCGACTGCTCGCCGCCGCCGTTGGGGCCCTGGCCCTGGGCCGACTCGGCGGTGATGTGGGCCTTCTCCACGTGGCTGATGAGCTCCTCCTCCTGCGAGGCCGCGAAGTCGCACAGCGTGCACTTGTAGGGCTTGTGCAGGATGCGGATGTGGCGGTCCAGCTCCTCGCGCTTCTTGAACTTGCCCTTGCAGAAGGTGCAGCGGAAGCCGGCGGCCGGGACCACCGCGTCCTCCTGCACGCTGGCGGGCTTGGGCGAGGGCACCGGGTGGGCCACGTCGGGCACGCTGTGGTTGGCGGGCAGGGCCAGGTTGCAGGGGGCCGGCGGGGCCTGCTGGGCGTGCGGCAGGGGCTTCAGGTCGGGCCGCGGCTGCAGCAGGCTGCTCTTCATCTGCTTGTCCCGCAGGATGGCCCTCTCCTCCAGCTCGTGCAGCAGGCGGTTCTCCTCGCGCACCCGCCCGCGCCCCTTACCCAGGTTGCCCAGCTTGTGGGTCCGCAGGTGAATCTTGAGGTTGCCCTTCTGCGCCGCCCGGTGGTCGCAGTAGGGGCACTTGAAGGGCTTCTCGCCGGTGTGAGTGCGCATGTGCAGGGAGAGGATGCTGTTGAAGCGGAAACGCTTGCCGCACAGGGGGCACGGGTACTTGCGGTTTTTGCGGGCGTCGTCCTCGATGTCGCTCATCTGGGACATGATGCCCAGGTTCTGCCCGTTGAGGAACTGCTGCAGGTCCACCCGCCCGTTGAGGCTGGTGTCGACGTCCCGGCCCAGCTGGCTGGCCAGGAGCGCCATCTGGCTGCCCATGGGCTGGCCGGTCATGGGCACGTGGGCCTTCTCGTCGAGGGGCGCGGGGGCCTTCTCCTCCGGGTTGGGCCGCGGATGCAGCTCGGGGAAGGCATGGCTGAGCTGGGAGGTGATCTGGTGCAACTTCTGACTCATGGCATACTGGCCGTTGAGGACAGGGCCGCTCAGGTGGGGCTCAGCTTCCGGTGCCGCCGAGGACACTCCAAGGCACAGACTGGCTTCTTCCATCCCTGAAAATAAAGAGAGAGTTGAGGTCTGTGCCAGGCACCGTGGCGCAGCGAATCAACAGCATCAGCTGGCGAGGAATTTGCAATTCATGCCTTACCTACACATAATAATGCTAAGGAATTAGAGTCAAAAACAATAATAAAAAGATGAATTATTAAATGCCAATTACGCAACATGGCATTGCTCCTCCAATTTGTTTTGGCGATAGATCGTCTTCCTTGTATTTTCTATTTACCGACCGCAATTATTCATTCGCATTTAAATTATTAATGTTTTACCACTTCCAACACCTAATAACAAATCACGGGTCTACGTGTTAAACTTTCCCTCCTGTGCCCCTTGTGGCACCTGCACCTGTTGGTTCTGTTCAAAGTTTGCCTTGGAGCAGGATGGCTTTCACCGCAAGACCACATAGACTCCCTTGGAACTTTTGTTTCCGGTTACTATATTCAATAACATTCGCCAGTCTGTGATGAAAGAGATTATTTTATGATTTGCCACCCCCCACCACCAAAAAAAAAAAAAAAACAAAAAAAACCAACAGAAAAACCCAATGGCATGATATTTACTGGTACATAATAAAACAAGATAATGTTTTGGGAAAAAATAAAGTAAAGGACAGGCTTTAGAACAATAAAAGGGATTTTGCTTTAGTCAACAAAAAGTGCAGTAATATCTCATTAAGCTGATTAGTATGCTGCTTAGAAACAGTACTAGGTGCTGTAACACATGATTATAATCATAAAAATCCTTCAGTGTTTGCAAGGAAGCATTAACGAGGTATATTAAATTTTAAGGAGACTGCGAGTAGCGGCTTTGCAAACCTCAGAGATTAAGATTTAACCCTTATGTTACGAAACACTGTTATTTTGTCATTTGGTAACTGTGCCCATCAAAAGAAGTATAAATTATCCGGTGACGGAATTGTAGTGGATCGTCCAGACTGTTCATTTTTGGATAGGGGTGAAGACTTACTGGGCTCTCTCTGTCCTTCCACTGGCATGATATCCCAGGTAGGGACTGTGATTGGGTTTAAAGAGATCCTTTATAGAACTAGATAAAAACCAATTAAAAATCCAGGGATGATACCATAGGAAGTCTCAACCAAGTTTGAGTGTTTTTAATAACTTTCCCAGTATACAGTAATGAGTACAAATTGTACCTGCAGTATGTGTTCTGCAGAAAATTAGAACTCAAAGCTGTTTGTTAAACACTAACACTCAAAGCTGGTCTCCATAATTGCCTTTAACGCTCCTCTCTGCCCCCTTCCCAGACTGTGCAGAACCGCTAAGGCCACTCTGCTTGGGGCTGGGGTAGAAGGAACGGCTCCCTCCACATCACAGCAGGTGAGGAGCTCAGCTTTGAAAGGCAGTGAACCTACGCCTGGGTCCTTCTATTTCCAGATCTGCCTTCCACCTGAAGGAGTCCAAATTCGCTTCCTGCCATTGGAACAGTTTTTGCACATCTCTCCTCTTTGTATCCCAATGTTTACATGTGTTGGCCAGCCAGGTGGTCCAGGGGCAGCGCTTGACCCCAGCCAGGACGGATTCCTGGGCCAAGCAATTCCCTAGGGGGACTGGTGGGGACAGAGTTCAACTGTGGAGGAAGCGCATTCAGCCCTGGGGCAGGGAAGGGGGGGGGGGGGGGGTCTCCTGCCTCCTGGGCCTCCCGCCAGGCAGACTATGCGTGGCGTGGAGGGTCTCCAACGGCAGACCTGGCTTCCTTGGCAAGAGGACAGGGGCTGTGAGTCCATCTTGCAAGGGAAGAAAAGACATGAATGTTTATTTGCAGGAGGGAGAAACACAGCAGCCATGGTACAGGGCTGACTGTGTCTATGACATGAACACCTGCACATATTTACACACACATACAGGAACCTGATCACTTGTAGGAAAAGAAGGCTACCAACTCGCCATCTTTCCTTTTTGCCTCTGGTGGGCTGTCTACACTCAAATTAAAAAACCAACCAACAAATAAAAAAGTCCATTTTGGAGATGGGTCAGAAAGGACTAATATCTCCTGGAGAGCTTTGCTTTCATTCACCAACCCTGCCGAGTTCCCACTGTACCCCAGTCCCTGTCCTTGGCACGTAAGACGCCCTAGTAGACAAGAATGGCCAACCCCAGTGCTCATGGCAACCACTGACCAGCGGGGAGGAGTAGGTCCAGTGTGCAGAAGTTGCTAGAGCAGGACTGGTGCCTGGAAGGTCCCAGGCAGGGACTCTAACAGCCCCCAGGGCCCTGTCTGAAGCCCCTTCTCTACCTTCAAGCTCCATCCAGCTGTGCTGGCTCCTCTCCTAAGCAAACACAGATCATGACCCTGAGGCCACTTGGGAGTGCTCAGAATTCCACCCAACAGCTCTGGGGAAGTTTGGAAAGTCCAAAGCCAACATGGCTGGCCCACTTCCAAAGCTGCCCAGTTGGCCTTCTCAGAAGACATGAATCCAGAAAGACAGGCTATTTTCAGGTTGCTGCTGATGAGCTGACGCCAATTCAGCAGGAGGGAGGGGAGGCTGAATGTGCAATACAGTGAGACTGCAAATCAGGTTGGGTGAGGGGCAGCAGGTTGAAGACCATCCCCCACCCTCATTCACGCTGGGTAAGTAAGAGCTCAATTTGTCAAATAATGAATATAGGGAGTTTTCAACTTAGGTTTGGATATGGAATGCTTTAATTATGTTAAAGAACTTTTTTTTTCAGTCAACAAATCTTTTTTAAGGAATTGGACTTCAGGTGCCTTTGCTGAAGCCTCAGCTGGCGGGGGGGCTGGGGGAGGGGGCGGTGGGAACAATGGTCTAGAATGTGCAAAGGTACTGTTGGCAGGTCTCAACTCACATAGCCCCTTCTCACAAGGACTCCCAGGCCCCTCTTGTCATAGGTGCTCGTCTTCAGCCTCTCTCTACTCATCACCTTATTTCCTTCTTTACAGCACTTACCACTAGGGCGACATTTTGTTGTTGACCCTTTTATAAGTGTGCTTCTTTTCCATGAGGGCACGATCATGTCTGCCTTGCTCACATGAAGCTTCAAGGCCCAAGTCGCAGCTGAACATTGTATGTTCATCATTTTCTGACTCAAATGGATGAATGAATAAAGAGACCCTATGAACATAGCCCATAAAAGAAGGCTAGCCCTGTAGAACCACTCTCCTCCCAGCCTTGTGTGACCCCAACTCAGCTTACACAAGTCCACCAACATCTACTATCTACTATCAGACTTTGTCAGAGTTGGAAGGGTCTCTGGCTAACCCAGAACCTGGGGGTCCAGAAGCCACCAAGGGAGAGCCACCCCCACCACTAGATCTTTCATTATATATGCCCATGGTGACGATCCCAGGCCTGGGCCACCACTGAGCAGCTAACCCCCTTCAGAACTGGACTACCCATCATGGGACCCATGGGAGAACTCAGAATTTGAGGAGAGCTGGCCAGAACCCAAGGAGACACTCTGAGGATTACAGCTCGCGCACAGGCCCTCGAATGAGCCCGGGCAAAGCATGCGCAGAGCCCCACTGTGAGGAAGGACCTCGCCAGACAATTATCCCAGAATGTTCGGTGAGACCCAGCACCCCATGATTCTGTGAGCAGGTGTAGGCACTGCGATGGGTCAGTCGTAAACCCATGCCAGCCGCCAGACTCAGAGCAAGAAAGGGGAGCGTGAGTTCTTGGAAAGAGCACGGGGTAATTGGTGTGCTGTCCCTGGGCCAAAGCAGCCGAGGCAGGATGAGCTGGCCTCAGGCCCGGCCTGGGATGCACAAAACCTGGGTCGGCCCCAATTTCTCCAGCCTTGACACTTCACCCTTCCAGAATTCATTTACCCCTTATGTCAGTCATTCAGTCAATACTTGCCAGGGGCCTTCTAGTACCTGCCCTCAAGGGTCTCTGGGACCCAGGGGGTCAGCATCGGCAAGGTTACCAATTGACGGGAAGCAATGAAAATGCCCCAGAGAGACTGTACTGAAGGTTTAAGGAAAGGAGTAACCACTGCCGCTTTGGCATATAGGGGTGTGTGTGCGCGTGCATGCGTGGATACATGTGTGTGCACGAGTAAGTCTACGTTGGGGGAGAGGCAGGGATTCCCTAGTAGTATCACTCTGGAAACTTATACAGATGCATATCTTGGGAAACTCAGGGATCATTTATCCTACTGTTAAGGGATTGGATCCTACTGCAGCCCTAAGAGCTCACAGGGCCCAGGGAGGTGAGGTTGCCTGCAGGGTCGCACCATTCAGGTGGAAGGAGGCAGTCATTACTCCTTTTCCCCCGCCCGCAGGGAGCAAGCATAGGGAGAGTGCCTTCCCTTTGGAACCGCACTGCTCCCTCACAGGCCCTGCAGTGAATGGCTGTCAGTGTCCCTGGCAGGGCCTCCTGCCACAGGATACTTCCCTCTGTCCTGATAACTCGGGCACATGATCATCCACACGCAGCACTGCCCCTGCATGGTCACGAATTCCAGGGAGTGTTCTATCGCATGTGCCCAACCCATCCTTCTCACCCTGGCCCCAGCTCTGGACTCATTATCCCACGGTCCAGCAGCGGAGGAACCCTCGGAAGAAGCCAGTAGCCAGTGCAGGGTTGGCCACGATCCTGGGCTTAAGGCAAGTGGGGAGCTGGGACCTTCTAAGGAACCTACACAGTAACTTGCCTGCCCCTCCCACCGAGGCGGGAAAACACTCAGCACAATTAAAAACAAGTAAACAAACTACTGAACACTGAGAATAGCTTGCCCCTGGCCTTCAGCTCAGGGCCCAGCCCAAGGCGTATCAGGAAGAAGATCAATAAACCCTAGTTGACTGATGGAAGGAACCAACGCATACGTAATTTACCCAACTGTGGAAAGGCAGTCAAGGCTGGACAGTTAGAGGCCACTGTAAACTGCTGAATCTGGTACGCCACCCCCCCAACATGGAAACACTCCAACATTGCACTGAGTCCTGATCTTTCCCGATCCCCAGGGTCATGGTGGGGCACCGCTGGTCCTCAAGACAACTGTCAATATTGACGAAGACGCAGGCATGCACGTGAGCCCCAGCCACCATGGCATTCCTCACCACAGCGTGGAAATGTCTGGGCCTCACATCTGAGCACAGGCAAGGCCCCAGTTGAAAGCTTCTGAAGGCTAGAGGTTTTCTTCTTGAGCTGTGCAATTTTATATTTCATACAAGGGTATTCGCAGCACAGGAAACCTGCCATTGGGTGCACAGATTATCAAAATAATTCTGTCTCATCATTCCCATCATTGCAGGTACAGTGAGCCATTCAGCTGCCTTTGATGGTGCTAATGGTTATTTTGATTTTGTATTTCTGCCTTCAAAACTATTTCCTGTGATATCAATGACAAAAGTTTTCACTTAACTCTTCCAATAGAGAACCTAATTGTATCTTTCACTCAAAATGAAATTTAAAACTATCAGGACACCAGAAATGCCAGCTGCTACGAGTCTAAATAAATTTTACACAAAAACACAGTTTCATTTTGCTAGCACAGAAAAAAGAAAGTAATCTTATGAATAGTCCAAAAAATATAGATCTTGCCAGTAAGTTGCATGAACGAGTTTTATCCTTATACCATGAAAAAGAATAGTTGGGAAATGAAATGACTTTCAAAATAACCATTTCAACTGGGTTTTTAAAAATCAAATATTGTTGTCTAGCCAAGCACAACTAAATATTCCCTTTTTTATCAATGTGGGTAAAAGTGCTGCCTCGGAAAACGTACGGGAGTCCTACCGCTCCCAACTGCTGGGCAGGGGAGGGATGTGGGTTCCCAGCAAGGGCCCCAAACACCACTGGGGGCCTCACAGCCTGCAGTTCTGGTATTAGGTGGACCCCTTTCCTGGGGTGGCTCAGATGACCTTCTGCCCCTTCCCCAACAACCCACATTGCTTTCTTACACCTAGGGTAAGCAGTAATTAAGACGACTTCACCTAGAATGCAATGGCTTCTTATTAAATACTATTTTCCAATTGTTGTAGCTCAAACTGCTTAACCAAGGTTGTTATAAGCATAATACACTCCTGTTCTGAAAATACAGAACACCAGACTACTGAACCTTTTCAGGGTCATTAAACAGCTGTAAACATTATTACAAAAATAAACCAGAGATTTCATGCTTACATTTTGGCCTAGAGCTTGCTATGCTGAGCAAGTACATTTTTTCATCTCTTACAATCAACGCTGGTGACATTTGGGCATCCAAACAAATTACATCACAAACATTACTGAGGTGGGCAGGATACTGAGTGGTTTATTTGCCAGATGATTAATAGATAAACAGGAGGGCAGTTCGGGTGACCTGTTCCATTCTGACTGATGTGTAGACAATGCTATGAGACAGGGCCAGAAATAGTTAAATCCTTATTTAATTTATTAATGAAAATACGATATGCAAATAGAGCTGTGGAGTATGGCGACTGTGTGACCAGGAGAGTCAAGCTGGAGGGTATGGTTGAACGCCACAACCTCCCCTTGTGGATGGAACATTGGCCAAAGTCAGGGCCCTCGTGGCATTGGATGGTGAGCAGGACCCCACTGGACCAGCTTTGCACACAGCCCCATGGAGCCCCAGCCAGTTTCGTACTGGGGGATGGCGGCTGGAGGACTTAGAAGAAGAAACTGGAATAAAAAGTATCCTTTTTTGAAGACTTTGGATGATTTCAAAATTCTCAAGGGCAAAAGCATCTTGGCTTTTGGAATCTGGGTTGAAACTGTAGCCCAGAATTGAAGACAGGTCATGAGCATGTCAGACGGGAAAGGAAAACACCCACAAAGCGTGCTCCTGGTCATCTTTTCAGGGTAGAGAAGGCTTCTGGTCTGAGTTCCTGGCTCTCCATCTGCCCACGGCACATGAAGCCAGGCAAACAGATGCTGGGATGGAACTCCAACAACCTCATGTGTGGTGATTGTTAAGACCATGGATGCATCAGGCAGAACAAGCTCTCAAAAAATAACACAAAAAAACAAATAACTGTTATCATATTACCGTCATTACCTTCCTTTTCATCATCACCATTTTCATCATCACCACCACCATCACCTTCACCACCACCGTCACCACTGTCATCATCACCATCACCTTCACTATTGTCACCATAGTCTTCATCTTCACCACTACCATCATCACAACTGTCATCATCACCATCATCATCACCTTTACCACTGACTACATCACCACTCTCATCATCACCACCACCATCCCCTTCATCATTGTCACAACTGTCTTCATCTTCACCATCACCATCATCACCATTGTCATCATCACCATCATCATCTTCACCATCATCATCGTCACCACTGTCATCATGACCATGATTATCACCATTGTCACCACTGTCATCATCACCATCATCACCATCACCACCACCAATGTCACCACTGTCATCATCATCATCTTCACCATCATCATCATCACCACCGTCATCATGACCATCATCATCACCATTGTCACCACTGTTATCATCACCATCACCGTCATCACCACCACCACCATTGTCACCATTGTCTTCATCTTCACCGCCACCATCATCACCTTCACCAACAACATCACCACTGTCATCAGCAGCAGCATCACCTCCACCATCACCACTGTCATCATTTGTCATCACCTTCATCAACGTCATCACCACTGTCATCATCCTCATTATAGCCATCACCATCATCACTTTCACTGTTGTCACCACTGTTACCGCTGTCATCAGCTTCATCATCACCATCGTCACCACTGTTATCTTCACCATGGCCGTCACCATCATGTTCACCATTGTCACCAGAGTCATCACATCATCATCACCTTCACCACCACCGTCACCACTGTTTTCATCTTCACCATCACCATCATCACCACTGTTATCATCTCCTTCACCATCACCAACACCATCATCATTTTTATCATAGCCATCACTATCACTTCACCATCACGATCGTAGTCACCATTATCACCTTCACCATCACCACCACTGCCACCATCTTCATTGTAGCCATCACCACCATCATCATCTACATCAGCAACAGCATTCTTCTCACCCTCCTCCTTTTCATCATCATCGTCCTCCTCCTCAACACAATACCACGTGCCAACACTGTGCTAGGTACTTCACAATCATTCTCTCATTTAGCCTCATACAACCTTAGAATGGTAGGTAGTAAACTATTCCCACACTAAAAAGAAGAAACTGAGGCTCAGGAAACTTAAGTCCAAGAAGGTCACACAAATGGGGAGCCTGACTCTAGAGTTCAAGCAAGACATGCGGGTGGGAAGGCTGGCTTCTGATGTCCATACCATGTTAGTCTTGCTGGGCTGAATGCTGACAGATGCCAGCTCCTTCATTTTTAAAATGTGTAGAAACAAAGGAAACCACATTTCAGGGAAAGCTTAAAGGAGGCTAAGGAGCCAGAGTCCTCACAAACATGTGTGCCAGGAAATGGAAATATGCAGCACATTCCAGAGAAAGCAACACAGGGGGCTAGTGTGGGTGGGGGTGGGGAGAAGGTGGGGAAAGGCACCGTGGATACAGAAATGTGGCAAGTCTCTTACTCACCAGTGGGGGAGGGTGTCACACAAATATTTATTTATATTATCTTATTGTCTTCACATTCATAAGATGGATATATTATTCCACGTTCCCCTGCCCTGGGTCAGGTGGGTTATTCCCCCAACCCGACTGGAGCAGTGGAAAGAGAATCGTACCTGAAGTGCTATGAACATACATCCAAATGTAGCTCTTCCACAGTGTTGGACCTTGGTTACCCACCCGAGTCTCAGCTTCTTCGTCTCCAAAATGAGCTGATATAGACCGACCTGCATACTTCGCAGGGTTTTGAGAAGGCAAATGGGATTGTGGGAGAGACAACACGGCACATAACTTGTAACAGGCTGTACAGAAACCTTTCTCAGGTGCCAACCATGGCGTTAGCCCAGGCTTTCAGATCTAGAAAGATCTTTAATCTGGGAGTAGAATAAATACTGAGAGGCAAAGAACACAACCAAGGCACAACCAAGGCCTGTAAACACGGTTAATAAAATCCCATTCATTGCCAACTTTACTGTGCATCGTCAAGTGGGACTCCTCATTCAGCAACATCTCTCAGTGCTTATATGGGGCGAGAAGTGGGGCAGCTACAAGCAAGACCAGATCATTGCCTTTGAAAGTTGACTCAGGGAAGGGGAGAGAGACCCACTGGACGGAAGTGCTGAAAGGGGGAAATCTCCAACATGCTGCAAGGCTGGGCGCAGGCAGGGATGGGCAGTGGGGACAAGGGAAGGGAAACCAGTGAGGATAACGACTGGGAAGAGGTCAGTCCTTGGCTGAGGCTGGAAGAGGTCGCTAGGCACAGAAAGGTGAAAGGGCATGTAGGACAGAGGGAACAGAATGTGCAAAATGGGGAGTGAGCATGGAATGTTCTTGGGGGACGATGGAGGATGGGATGGAAGGGGAGGACCAGGCACAGACCTGAATGCCAGTCTGTGGAGTGTGGAGCTTACATGTGGGGCAACACTGGGGAAGCTCCTGCCAGAGTCATAGTATAACACAGATGCCTCAACTACCACTGCACCACATTAGTAGTTTTCTAGTACTTTGGGTCAGAGGAGATGGGGGAAAAGAGAGGGTGAAAATAAACTCCTGAACCACAAACCAAACATCTGAGGGCTAAAGTCCTCATCGTGGTCAGGGAGGGCTCCCTGTGCCTGAGAGAAAAGGCTGCTCAGAGTTTGGAGAAGACATCAATTTCCCCTCTTCTTTGTAACAGCAAAAAAGTGAAAGAAAGAAGGGCCACCCCCCAAATCTCCTGGCAGTCCACCCCCACCTCTCCAAATGCGGCAGCCCAAATTCATCCTTCATGCTCCGTCCAGGCATTGCCTATTCCAGGAAGCCTTCCCGGATCTGCCCCAGGCTAGAGATGATATGCAGTCCCCAGGGTTCCCGTGCAATTTCTCTGGAACAGTTAGGACATGTTCATAATGCACCTCAATGCACGTAAATAAGGAAGTCACGTTTCTTCTCCTCCTCTGCAGAGGGGTCCAATGACCCTTGTCTGTAGCATCTGGAGGACCGAGTGCCACCAAAAACTGGTCCTTTAAGCTTCTGGTGATCACAGTGCAGGCGAGGGAGGTAGCCCAGAGCGTCATAAGAATGCACAGCCCAGGCCTCTCCCCCCAGAATGCAGGCCATCAAGTGGTGCTTCCTTTGTTCCCAGATGGGATGATTTGGGAAGGAAATGGCCCCCTAATTTGCTGTAATCGATTTATCTGAACTGTGTCCACCCCGTCAGGGGAAGCGACAAAAACTATATATATACATGGGCTTTTAATGAATGACCCACCTTTAAAATATCGCAAAACTGAAAAAGATACCAGCAGTTGTCATGAAGTGCATTGATTATTTCTCTCTCACTGGCTTTCTTTCTCTTTTTAAACAGACTTCGCCATGGCAGGAAGTTAGGTATTTAATCCCCTATTAACCCGCCTTGGCTCCCTGCTCAGGCTCAGCACGCAGCCGCTGCCCTAGAACAAAACGGGGGGACCCAGCACCCACAGGATTCCCGGCAGCCCCTCACTCCCAGAGGGGCAGCAGCAAACGCGGGGCAGGCACCCAGCTACCCCTCGCCGCCCCTTCACCCCTGATGAAAGCCATTTTACCTCTGAGCACTTCTGAGCTAGGATATCGTGTCGAACACTTTATTTTCATTTCACAGAAGCCTCAGATTTGATTCGGTGCAAAACTAAATATAATGTAGAATGCACATATGCAAGAGTGATCAAAGAGGGCCTGATTGTGAAATATTCATAGAAGTCGGCCCACGGAGATTCGTTCACAGGGGCACCTGTCGAAGACATAAGCTCAGATACACATCATCTCCTAAGTACACACAATCATTACCGAGCAAAAAAAATCCAGGCACACCCGGGGAGTCGCTGTTGCCTGCAACTGCCAGGCACGGGCCAACGGACGGGGCCCGGCCAGGGCCGGGCTGGGGCTTCAGTCTCTTTTGGCTCTTGGGGTCCCCGGTTCCGCAGCTCCCGTTCCTGTGCGGGTCACCAGGCTGACCTAGCCTGGCCCTCTGCTGGGCCAGACTCTCGGGAGGGGAGGGAAGACTAGGCCACCAGCTCCTGACCACGGCAGCCGTGGCGTCTGCCGTGGGGCCAGGCTGCAGGTCGGCCAAGCTCACAGACACGGGGCTGCCGGGAGCTGCTGTCCCAGCAGTGGGTGTTGCTACTTCACGCAGATGGACTCCAGGGACAGAGATGGAGTCTCCAAGCACGGTTAGGAAAGAAGGGCGAGCGAAGACAGACTTCCCAGCTCACACGTGCGTAAGGAGGGAGAACCCTGTGGCTCATCTTGTTTAAGCCTATTAGTGTTTGGAAAGAGGACCCTCTACTTTCAGGGAGCAGATGAGGGCGCTTGGTGCCCTCTGTGCATATCACTCCCTCTGTCTGGGACACTCTCCCTGCCATCCCCACTTACTCCCTATGCCTTGTCATCTGGTGAAGATTAAATGCCACCTCGTCCAGGAGGCCCTCCTTGATACCCAGGGCCAGGAACCCTCCTGTCTGTCCATCTTGCCCCCTCACGATGGCTTTCAATACTGGGGTTGGGTCTGTTTGTATACCTGCCCAGAAGCTCCCTGTGCATGGAGGCCATGCCCATTGGCTTCAGTGGTGTGTCCCCAGCACTGGCACTGAGCTGGCACTGACCCAGGGGATGTGTTCAATAAATATTTGCTGAATGAATGAAGAAAGGTGCAAGCAAATGGATAAATGGCTGAATGTGGAAATGAATGAATAAATGAACGAACAGACCAAACAACAAAGCGTGCAGGCCCAATGTACAGCATCTATCCTTGGGGAGAGAGGGGCCACTCGGGGTAGAAAGATTCAGACCACAGGTCACTCCTGAGGCACCAGGGCAGACCCTGCTCTCTGCCCCTCAAGGCACAAGCCAGGGGATAAGTTTGCCCCATAGAGCCTGATGTCAAATGTCACCCCATCCGTGCCGCTCCCAATCCCCCACACTTCGTAGTCGCCGTGAAGGGCTAATTCCACTCCATCTCATGATGGATGATCTGGGTCCCTGTCTCACCACCCTCCGCCGCGGTCTGGGACCTCCAGAGACCCATATCTAACCCCAACCCAATGTTTTGCACGTAACGCGAACCTACGAATTCTGGCTGAGTGATTCCTAAGCCCTTTTACCTGCCCTTTACACACCCCTCACTCCTCTGAGTCCTCTGCTTCCTTCAGGATCCTCACACTTGCCCAAGCAAACATCCGCTCATCCATCCATTCATTCAGCATTTCCTGACAATCCCCTGTGTGCCAGGCACCGTGCCGGGCTCTTTGGAGGAAACAATCGGAAACGTCCCACCCTGCCAGACCTCACCATCCAAAGGGCAGACGTGGCTGCACCATCAGCCCAGAGATCACGATAACACTTGAGCACCATTTACGCACAAAGGGTCAGGGGACCGGCAGCTTTGAGGGCAACCACCCCACCTTGTCCATCCGTCTCCGAGTGTCAGCACAGACGAGGCCTTTGGGGATGGGCCTGTTGCCAGGGTGACACTGCCATTCTCTTCCTTGGGCTTGCTCCTCTCTGAACCTCTGCTGATACCTCCCTCCCAACCCCGGATCCCATCGCTCCAAGATCCAGGTCCTTGCACACGGGCAGGAACGGGGGACCAAGCGATGTAGCACAGAATGCCCTCTCTCTGTGACGGTGCCATGTTGCTGGTGCCTGGAACAGCAACCGGGCTGGGCATCCCAGAACACTGGCTGCCCCCCTACATCGACCCCAGGTGGGCCTGCATCCTCCCCCACGGGTTGCTCTACAGCCTGCCCTGGAACCAACCGGCACCCCAGACCAGACAGCTGTATGGCCTCGGATGCCCCAGCCCCTCTCTGAGTCACGGTTTCCGGTCTGTAAACCCAAGCAGGCTGGCCAGGCTGATCGCTACCCTCAGCTACTCGGTCTCTCCTCCTGCATCCTGATTTATGCTTCTGTGGCCCACCTGACAGGGAAGGGGCTTCCCGGCCAAGCCCTGCTCCTGAACCCTCACCAATCACAGAGAACGGCTGGAGTTGAACTTCACCGGTGCTGGACACCGGGGGAAACATTAAAAATGAAGCAATTAATGTTTCTCTTCTTACAAGGGAGGACATGCCATTTGTGGGCTGGTCCGGGGCCATCAGCGTGTGGTCGGTCCACCCTGGCCCCAACAGGCTGTACTTTATCGTCATGAGCATGACAAGATGTCTTCCCCACCCTCGCCTCAAGAGGATACCTGGACAAGAGGTATTTCCTAAGGAGAGGCTTTCCAGAAGCCGTGGGGGTATGCTTCAACGTGAATAGTTTGGTGCAGAGGTCTGAGCTACGCAAGCTGCAAACGGCATCTAGAAGTGACAGTGGTCAACAGCAGGGCAGCCACTCTTTGGGGTCCCGGAGGAGCCTCTTTCCTGGGACTCTGTGTGACCAATGAAAAATGGCGGCTGCCGCCAGAGGCGGACTGTGTCTTCTCCAGAAGAACTGATGGCCCAGAAGCTCCAAGGTGGCACCTCCTCAGTTATGCATCTGTGACAGGAGAGCAATAATGAGGTAATTTATGGAAGGTGTTTACTCTGGAAAGGTTTCTGCACCTGGCACTTCTTCTACGACCACAGTGACCATCCGCCGGCCATCACTGCTGGGCTTTCAGCCTGCCCGCCCAGTCCTGGTCAGTCCCACTCGAGAGCCTCCTGGAAGTCAAACACTCCCAAGGCCTATGTGGCAGCCAAGGGGTTCATAACCTCACCGTCTTTATTTTTAAAAGTGTTTGCAGTTAATGAGGAAGAGCTGAACACCCCCACATGAAACCTGGACACAAGGCACGTGAACAGACAATTCACAGAAAAAAATGGAACTGGCTAATGACCATAGAAATGTCACTCCCGACTAGACAGCAGAAAGACTCAAAACAATAGCGAGGTCCCATTTTAAAATAATTCCATGAAAGATTACACCCAGACCTTGTGAGAACCCCACATCCTCACGGAAGCCTGGCACACCCAAAGTGGAACACGGGAGAGGTAACGTGGCCTTGTTCCAACCACGGCTTCCCTTCCAAAGTCAGGTACCCAGAGCTACCGTGCAGGGTTCCCGAACACCACTGACTGCTGCTTTGAGGAAGCCAGGCCAGGAAGGTGAACATTCTGGAAAGCTCTTTCCACATCTGTGCTAGAGACTAAAGGAACAGAGAGAACTCTGGTGTTCAAAGACGCGGTTCATGCTTTCTGCTTTCTCTTAGAAAGCTTCTGAAGTTCTACCAAGGAAGCTAATCTCTGGGGCAGAAGGTTGTGCACCATGGAACACAGCTAGACCCGGCCAACTAGCCTGGCTTACCAGGGGGGCGATGTCCCCGGGCCTAAGGCCAGCCTGTTTCTGCTTGCTCCTTCTGCGCCCACAGGCTGTCTCCATGTAGGTACGAGAGGCAAAGAACAAACGTCATTGATTTCCCTGCGGTACTAACTAGAAGAGTGCATGCCAAAGACTTCCTCAAATGGCCACTCCCGCCCCCCACCCCCCACCCAATCTCACTTCTCCCCACATTCCTCCACATTCTCAGCTGCTTGGGGAGAACTTCTCCATCCCATGAATGAGAGCTGTGCACAACTTCTCTCTTTGCACAAGGATGCTACTTGAGGGAAGGAAGGCGCAGGTGACAATGGTAGGGTGGCAAAGCTGGAGCACCCTCAGAGGTCCCCTAGCTCCTGGCTGCTTAGTCTGACGTGCCCATTTTATAGATAGGTATACTGAGGCCAGCAGATACATGATGACCCTTCTAAGGTTACATAGCTAATTAGTAGGTATGTGTCTGTGTTCCTTGGTTACCTCCTAAGCACTCAAAAAAATTTAGTAGGCCCTGGGGCGCCTGGGTGGCTCAGTCAGTCAAGCTTCCAATTGCGGCTCAGGTCATGATCTCACGGTTCGTGAGCTCGAGCCCCATGTCGGGCTCTGTCGGAGCCCGGAGCCTGCTTCGGATTCTGTGTCTCCCTCTCTCTCTGCCTCTTCCTGGCTCATGTTCTGTCTCTTTCTCAAAAATAAATAAACATTAAAAAAAATTTTTTTTTAATTAAAAAAAGTTTAGTAGGTGCTAAATAAATGCTCGCTGGCTGGCTGAATGAATGGGTGAGTGGATAAAAGAAGAAATAATGCACAAATACAAAGACAGATGGTCCAGCCAACAAATTCTTGCCTCTACTCACTCAGTAGCCACACGGGGACCAGCCATTACAAAAAGGCTTCAATAATCTATCTTCCTCTACTGGACCCCAAACTCACCAGTTTCTTTTGTTCCCCATAACTCTTTCTTCAATCAGACAACATAAAATTAGCGCTTTTTTTTAAATGTTTTATTTATTCTAGAGAGACAGAGAGACAGCAGGAGCAAGGGAGGGGCAGAGAGAGAGAGAGGGACACAGAATCCGACACAGACTCCAGGCTCTGAGCTGTCAACACAGAGCCGGACGTGGGGCTCGAACTCACGAGCCGTGAGATCAGGACCTGAGCCGAAGTCAGACGCTCAACAGACTGAGCCACCCAGGCGCCCCTGGAGTCTTGATTGCATCATGTCCTGTGTGTGCTGACCAGCCTTGGGGTCCTCAAAATCAGGCAGCGCCTGTTAGCCGGGAACCTCCCCAGCCTCCTGTAGAACCCAGTGCGGGGCATAAAGCCCGTGAACCAGCTGTTGAGGTCCGAGTCTCCACCACCCTCAGATATGTGAAATCCTCCCAGGAATCACCGGCAGGGTAGTCAGAGGCTGCAGCCAGGGCATCAGGATGAAAGAAATTCAAGATAAAGATCCTCCCAATTCTTTCCTAACAAAGCAACCAAGAAGAGGAAAGACAGGGTAGGGGCCGAAAAGGCCCCCCAATTAGAAGAAATCCACTTCAGGAGGAAGGAAAGAATGTTTCCATTCGCTCATTCATGTGTTTGATTTGCATCAAATTACATCAGGTTGATGTGATGTAACATGACATCCCCCCATGAAATGCATAAATCGAGGCACCCCATAAATTTAAAGGGATAGAGCTCTTTTCCAGAAGTGGCTAATTACTCATAAACAGCAGATATTTTATTGCCCTTGGTCAGTAGCAGGTTTTTAATAGCCGGAGCGTTTGTAACTCAAGCTTTTCATAACACAGGGCCGAGGAAGCCAAGCATTACCTGTTTGTAGCTCCCTGGAGTCTCACAAAGATCTTGTCAAGGAAGACCACCTCTGGGGAGGCCCCCACGGCCACACCAGCTGGGGTGTGTTGCCAGCCCCTGACCCCCCACTGCTCTGCTGGAAGGGAGCCTGGTGTTGAAGCCAGCCGGCTGTCTGGGAAAGGGGTCCCCGAAAACACCACCCCACCAGAGCTCAGGACGGGTAGCAGGATCTGGGATTTCCGGTATACTCACAGGTATGGTTTGCTGCATACACCCTTGGGGAGCCAAGTTTACCAGATCCAGACTCTTGTACCAACTGCAGAGGTTTGAGCAGACATTCATTTCCCTCCACCCAGGCCCACCATAGACCCACAGGGGGTCCATGCACAGGGGAATCGCCCTCTTCCTCCTCAGTCCTGGGGCTTGGGTAGGCTGTAGACAACCCCCAGACCCCAACAGCCAAGTCCATGTGAGCCAATCAGAATATCCCACCCCTTGGCCTTGGTGCTAAGTTCAAGGATCATCACGGGACTTAATTCAAGCCAATGAGAGTGAGGGTTAGGGCTTGCCAGTGGGCTACAGATGCTTTAGACACTCTCCAGTGAGGTCTGGAGCTTTGGCAGCCATTTTGCTACCGAGATTTGGAAGCTGCTGGGGGTGGGGCTGTCACATGCTGGGATGAGGCCAGTACCGAGGAGACAGAGGAGAGAAGTCAGCTACTCGGGGACATAATCTGAGCTCCTGGATCAAATGGCACCTGAAGCTGAACCATTTAAATACTTTGCAATTACATGAGCCAACACCATCTCCCAGGGCTTTAAGCTGGTTTGGGTTGGATTCCCTGTCACTTGAAACCAAAGGAGTCTTGGCTGATAAAAGACCACAGCCTCCCTTCCAGACACCCCCTGCGCCTTTCAGCTTCTCCTCTGCCCATCCAGCCTCCTGCCCGCCTGATGATCATGCCAACTCCTTCCCATCTTTGTTCTCTTCCACCGATCTCATCCGAATCCAGGCCAGCCACACCATGCACGCCCCAGGCTGCCGAGCCACGCTCTGCCTTGGCTCTTACGGAAGTGTCTGGTGTGAAGTGGAAAAGGAAGGCTGAGCCTTCTCCTGTGTGCCCTGGACGCAGAATAAGCACTCCATAATGGGCAGCGAGGATGCATTTCTCACCCTGCCCAGCTGTCTCCTTGCCATTTGCCAAGGGATCTGGGATTCCACCATCGGGTCTTTCCCACAAGGCTTCTCTCGTTTGCTTCAAGGAAAAGAGGTTTTATGAAAGTTTAGTCGTAACAGTCCAGAAGTCTTCAGCAGGTTTGTGTGGATTTAATAGGTTCCTTCTCAGCAAAGAGACTGTGCACATGCTGTTCCTTCTGTACCAACCCTCCCCTCCCCTTCCCCGCCTCGAGCAGCTTCTCCTTCAGATCTACAGCCAAATGTCACTTTCCTGCGGATGTCCCCCGGCTTCCCTAGACCCCCCCTCCCCGAGGCCCTATTACTCACACTCAGGTCCCTGCGTGCTCAGCTATTAGCTGCACTCAATACAGTTGTCTACTGGCTGATGAAGGAAAGTGAAGGCCCGGAGTGTTCAACGTTGCATGGGCTTCATGGTCCACAAAGCATGTAGCTCCCTGCTCTGTCCACCATTCCCTCTGCTCTGTCCGCCCGGCACTACAGGGACTCCCAGCCTCCTCTTCATTGTCCGGAGGGCCCCGGAGGGACTGAGCGCCAACCCTGCTCTGTGCACGTTGGGGAGTGGGGGAGTCACAGGGCATCCTGACCCAGGGGGCTGGAAATGGGGTACCCGGAGCAGGGGGAATATTCAATAGGGAGAATGAAAACGAGCTGTGGCAGGCCTCGTCTCCAGCCACCACTGTGGCCCAGAGGAAACACGTCCCTGGGCTGGTGACCCCCAGGAGCCAACCCCCCTGCCTTCCATGTGTACTCACAGCAAACAAGGAGACAGCCCAGGTCCCCCGCAAAGCACATGAGACGGGGCAGAGAATGCCATCCAGACCCGTGTCTCGTCTTGCAGAGGCTACACTCACCCTGGCTGAGGGCCTGAGACCGCCTGTGCCTGGCCTCCCCTACATCCCAGTCAGGTTACTGCTTGTCTGCCCACCCACCTGCCCCCCACTCTGGCTGTGCCCTGTGCTGTGACCACTCCCCTGCCCCCTGCCCTGACGCAGCTGCTGGGGCTGCCCGCCTCGCTCCCCCGGGAGCCCCAGGGAGGGAGCCCTGCCCTTGGATGCCCTTCGCACAGGCTGGGCAGGCCCTCGGTGGCAGGGGAAGGATCGAGACCTGCCGCGCCTGCCCTCTCCCTCGAGAAGCCGGGCTGGCCAGACATCGGCATGTGCAACCTCTCATCTACAAAACGGCTTGCTCACCCGCAGCACCCCTGGACACCACGGGGCCCCCGTGCCCAGCAGGGCCAGAGAAAAGGGATGGACAGATCCACGCATTCCCTCGTTCATTCATGTAACCTGGCACAGAAGAGCCAGTAGTTCAATTTCTGCCTCCCCAT
The DNA here is from genome assembly GCF_022079265.1 of Lynx rufus. Lineage (NCBI taxonomy): Eukaryota > Metazoa > Chordata > Mammalia > Carnivora > Felidae > Lynx > Lynx rufus. Next base: position 18,381,617 of record NW_025814830.1, read on the forward strand.
TAGCCACAAACTCAGCAAGGGCAGTGACGATGTCTCCTACTGTTACTGCTACATCCCTGACGCCCACCTGAGCGCTGCGGGAACCCAGAAGACTTTTGTTTAACTTTTTTGTAATGAAATATACAGAATATTGCTAATAAATGTTAAGTGGGTAGAACACATGGTTAATGAACGTGTGGATGGATGGATGGATGAATAGATGTAGGCGTGTGGACAGGTATGTGGAGGGACGGATGGACGGACAGTTGGACAGATGTGTGGGTGGAGGGATGAATGGTGGAGGGATGGGTGGACGGGGGGATGGGCAGATGTGTACATGGATGGGCGTGTGGGTGAAAGGAGCGCACGGGCATCCCCAACCAACGCGTTAGGTGCCGTGAGGACAGTGGAGATAAGCCCTGCACTGGTCTCCTCTAGAAAGGGGCAGAGTCGTGGTCTGATAGCAAACCTGAGAGCAGAAAGAGCACAGAGAGCATCCCCAAAGGATACGCTTTTGCAAGGAGGTGTCAGGAGAATTCAGAGAAACGTGAGGGGGGAGGAAAAAAATCAGAATCCATCATGACACTGCTTCACATCCGGTAAACTTTTGCTCGGGCAGTGAGGCCCTTGGGTTTGCCAGGTGGCCTGCGTCCTTTCCAAAAAAACTAACAGTCCTAATGAGGAGAAAGGTGACCCTATCTGGGGATCCTTCTGGCGCCCTTTCCTGAGGCTGGAATCCATTTTAAACCTCCAGGGTCCGTGTGCCCTGTCTTCAGGGGTTTTTCCGCAGAGCTCTGCTTCCCCCAATCCTAAACTCTCCAGTAGCTCAGCGTCCCCTCGACCTGTCTCAGAACATAAGGAAACCGAAAATAGTGCAAAAGGGCCTTACGGGCCCGTGTTCCCAATTGCAGGCGTCCACACCCCACCTGCCTGATGCTTTTTGCCAGGGAGCTTCACTGCAATAAACTACCCCCACGTTTTTGCCATGTTTGTGTACCCCTGCTAATATTTTTTTAATTAATTCACTATTTTTTACTTTAATGCATTTAAAAGGAAACTGTATCATTACCCTAAATGGAAATTTGTATCACTTGCTCTAAATTAAAGGTAATTATAAAAATAAATAAAATGAGAACAATGCTATTAAATTCTGGCTGAATATTGCTGCCTGCAGCAGGTTCCGCCCGAGGCCTGCTCTCTCTTACAGAGGGAGGCTGGCAAAGGTACGGGGCACTGCGCACACCAGCCAGTGGGACTTCCTCCCGGAGACCTGGGGCATGCGCCTGAGGCAGGGAAGGTCTCTCACCCTGGGACCCCGGTTATTTCGTGTCGGGGGGGGGGTAGGGGACTCCCCAGTAGCCGGCCTCTCCCTGGTCAAAGCACCCCCTCCTTTATCAGTGAGGACCTTCAGATCAGGGTGGGTAAGGAGCTCCTTAAGAAGTTCTGAACAGGGACCTCTGGGTGGTTCAGTCGGCTAAGTCCGACTTTGGCTCAGGTCATGATCTCATGGCTCGTGAGTTTGAGCCCCTCATCGGGCTCTCTGCCGTCAGCACAGAACCCCCTTCAGATCCTTTGTCCCCTCCTCTTGTCTCTGCCCCAGCCCTGCTCACACTCTCTCTTTCTCTCTCTCTCTGAAAAATAAATAAAACATCGGGGGAAAAAGTTCTGAATAAATAGGAATTCATTGACCTTTCCACCCCATTAAAGGAAAACCTTAATTTGAAAATACACTGACTCCTCCCTTCTCTGCCTCTTGGGTCCTCCCCCCACCTGTCTCTGACCTTTATCCCCTCCAAAGCCCACAGGATGCTGTTTGGGTCAATAGCCTGCTTCGTTTTCCCCAGAGTACCAGGTGCCCTCACCCCTCTGAGCCCCCGAGGCCGGGCCGGCTGCTGGCCTCCACTGTCCTTCTCCGAGGGTCTCATTGCCTGAGGGGTGGGTGATAAGAAGCCTCTGCTCCCCTCCGAGTTCACAGGAGAGAAGACTCCGTCTGTTGCAAAACACCAACTTCGAATGCAAGTAAAGGAAAAACAGTGAAACCAACCAAAAGACAAACACATATAATCGACACGCTTGTATTAAGCATGGTCAAGTTCTCCCTCCATTCAGAATCTGGCCCCGGTGGGTTATCCACAGGGTTCTCTCTGAAAGATAAAGCCTCTGAAAATAGCACAGCAGTTCTGAGACTGGCTCCTGAAAATCTACCTTGTTTTTCTTTTTCAAGAGAGGAACATTTCAAATATCAGCGAAATCTTCCTAAGAACAACTAAATAGATGGGATTTAGCTTCACAATGAATTGTACTTTCTCCTCAAAGGGTGCAAATGAGAATTTAGGATGTTTTTAAGAAAGATTTTGTTTTTCCTGATATTGCCTGAGCTGATGCTTCCGACGCTGGAGATTATCTGTGCGGCAGCCGGCCTTGTTGTAATTAACACACGAGGAGCGGCTCTACTTCCTAGTAATATATTTTCCTAAGACTTTGATGATGCTCAGAGATTTTGAATCCCACGCTGCAGACTTTGAAGACACGGCATTGGATAGAGACACCTTAGACGAAATTGGAAATAACTCGAGTTTAATATGCCTCCCCAGGAGCCTCACGGAAGGAACGGGTTAAAGATATCTGAGCGCACCGTGGATCAGGGGGCAGGAAAGTTGGTCTTGCGGGGCCCGCCAAGGCATTCGAGCGGTGAGTGGGCCATCTTCTTGGGGGGTGTTTCGGCCCTTGAGTGTCTTCTCTGGTCCCAAACATAAATGACTTCCTTAAAGGATTTAATTAATTCTTAAATGTGCACAGAGCCCATGAGCACAAACATTAACTTGTTAAAAGCATTAAGCCAGATTCTGTTCTCAGCCACTAACAAGCAGTTCCCCGTGACATCCTGGGAGTGTCACATGCAGGCTGGGCCCCGCGGATGCCCAGCACCCTTGGTGCCCAGCTCCTGCAAGCACCAGGCCGTGACTCATCTCGGGGCTGGCATCACCGCTGGCCTCTGCTCCAGCCCCCAGAAGGAGCGCCTGGGGGAGAACTCTGTCCCCCCTCTGCTCTGCTTTCTTTCCTCTTCACTGAGCTCCCTGGGTCGCTGATGGCTTCTCCGTGCCTGGCAAGGACACGGAGGAGCAGGGGACACGTTGGGAGTCCTGCTTGGAGGGGGCAAGCTGCGGTGAGCGGGGCCACACGCTGAAGCCTCCCCAGATGTGAGCACATCGGGGGGCGGTGGGGGGAACGTACTGCCTCTTCCCGGACCCAGTCCAAACCGTGCCTTCTCCAGGATGCCCTGCCCACCCCCTGCCTGTCCCCACGCTGCCGCTTCATCGACATCACCAGCTCCCTGCTTGTTCACCACCCAAGTGTACTTTCTGTTCTCTGCCTTGGATGGAATCCGACTTAAAACGGCAGAAATGACGTTCATCATACACACAGGCACACGTGCACGTGGGTATCCACACATGTCTCTGTGTGTGCCCTTAATGACACTATCTGCTGCCCTAACAGGTAAAGGCCATCCTTACACAGAGTGTCGAAAGGGGCGTACGTGGCTACTATTTTGCTGAAATCAGCTTGGCATTGTAGATCAAGTCTCAAAACTAGTTATCACCTATGACTCAGTTCCCCACTCCTAGAACTAACCTAGAATGGTACCAGAATGAGGCCAAAACTGTGGAAATGTTCCTTACAGCAATGAAAGACGGAGTCGACCTACGTGTCCAAGCGTGGGGGATGGTAGGTCAGTGCTGCTACCGAGGCCCTGCATTAAAACCACGCTTTCAAATGGTGGTTCGGAAGATGGGAAAAAGCTCATAATATAATTTTAAGTGAAACATAAAACTATAACTACAATCTAATTCCAATTCTGAAAAAAATAGAGAAGACAATGTGAGAAAATGTAACAAAATGTTAACAAACTATTTTCTCTGAGGGGGGTGGGATTAAACGTCTTCTGAATACTATTTTGTATTTACCAAATTATTTCATGGGCATGGCTTGTTTCTGTAAGGAAAAAAATAAAAATTAAAAAAACCACATCTTCGAAAAGAAAGGTACAATGAAATAAAACCTACCTCCATGTGCCACCTATCAATCTTTAATACTTTCTTCTTAAATATTGGGTAACTAGCTATATATACATACATATATGTGTGTGTGTGTGTATATATATATATATATATATATATTTCACTGTTATCCAAACTATAGTTGGGATAAGAGTGAAATACACAAGATTCTAAAATAATGAGCTTCTTCATAATGATTAAAATATTTTCATTGTGTAATGTTCATTAACACGTGATTCCTAGAAAGTGGTGCTTTAGGGATGGTTGTATGAAGGAGACAGGACCTTCCGAGTTGGTGTCATGTCACAGAAAGCCACCTCACCCCACCCCACCTCGCGCCTTCAGAGGTGCCACCTAAGTCCCATCCTCGCCAACCCCCAGCCTGGGCCACCATAGATGTTCAAGTACAACAGAAGTGGGCAAACAAAGACATTTCTTTGTGTAAAAGAGGACACAAGCTTAAGGTATTTTCTCTCCTGGGATATTTAGATTTTTACAACAAACCCTGGAAGACTAAATAAATAGTTCCATTAAGTTCAACAATCATTTACTAAGTGCCTACCATTTAGATTCAATGGAGTAAAGGCCATTAAGTTAATTTCTTCTCATCCACGCTCTGCTCTACTCCCAGCTCAGTGAGAATAATGAAGGCATATCACCTGGCAAAGGCTCCCTTCTCCAGAGGAAAAGAGGAAGCCACATGGTGAGTACTCTGGAGTGCAGAAAGGGTCACCCCAGGAATGCTTCATGGATGTCTGAAAGGGTGACGCAGTATTCACCCTTAGGCCAGAGAACAAAATCCACACGATAATTTTGGTAGATTGCTTACCAAAAAATAAAATAAAATAAAAGCCTTAAACAATTGGGTGTTCATTTCTGAATTTTAAAAAATGCCTGGTAATGCAGACATAAGATCATCAAAATTTCTATTTCAGAACTCAACATGAAAAGAGAGAGACAAACCAAGAAACAGATTCTTAACTCTAGAGAATAAACTGATAGTTATGGGATGGGGGGGTAGAAATAGGTGAAGGGGATTATCTTGATGCTATCTTGATGAGCATTGAGTCACTTATAGGATTGTTGAATCACTATACTATATACCTGAAACTAATACAACACTGTATGTTAACTATACTGGAATTAAAACAAAAAGCTTAATTAAAAAAAAACCCAAAAACCCAAAACGTTGGCTTGTGGTAAAACACTAGGGGCATTTTCATCAATATTAAACACAAACAGGGGCACCTGGGTGGCTCAGGTGGTTGAGTGTCCAACTTCAGCTCAGGTCATGATCTCACATTTCGTGAGTTCGAGCCCCAAGTCAGGCTTTATATGCTGACAGCTCAGAGCCTGGAGCCTGCTTCAGGCTCCTCCCTCTGCCCCTCCCCCCTCCCCCATTCTCTCTCTCTCTCTCTCTCTCTCAAAAATAATAAACATTAATTTTTTTTTAATTAAACACAAACTAAAGATGTCAGGATGCTCTGTCACTACAGTTCTGAAATATTGATATGGAAGCTCCAGCCAATGCAACTAGCAAAGAAAATCAAATAACAACTACAAATATTGGAAAAAAGAAAACACTATAATTACCTTCCAATGATACATCTGACCACCTAAATAAACCCCACTGAATATTAAAACCCAGAGAGTCAAATTTAAATAAAATCGTCAGTGGATCGATCGTGTCTAGGTGGCCCACTGGGTACATCTATTCTCCCTCTCTGCCACCCAACACCCGGGAAATTGCAGAAAAGATTTTTCTTCATATAGGATAATTCTCTCACGGCATTAAAAAAAGCAAGAAAGTGGTTGCCAGCATGCCAGATAGTTTGAGGTATTCCCAGAATATGGAAAATAGATGGGATCAGGTAAATAGGAGTAGACCAAAAACACAGCCTCAAATATACTCAGGAGAAACAAATTCAGAAGGCGTGAGACGATCCAGAGGAACTCACGACTCAGAATAAAAATATGGTGGCAGAAGAGAACCTCTCCCCGAAGCCAGGCACCAAATACAATCCTATGAGGGCAAGAGACCGCTGGCCTGAACGGTGCCCTAGAGGGACAACAGGGCCCTGGAAAGAAGCAGAGAAGAGCGAAGAGTACTTTCCGATCGATGAGGGAAGAGAATAAGGGCAGTCCTGTTAAGGAGGCAGGGATCTCACTTTCCCACTGCCAGAGGGAAAGCCTGCCCTCGTGCTCTCTTACCCTCTTGCCCTCGCGGTGTGAAGTAGGCAGGTGAGTCCCAGCCGGCCTGCCTAACCCACAGTGCACACCCCAAAGTGGAGTCTGACAGTCCTGGAGGCCCCCTCGATAAGGAGCCACATGCGACCTCCCATTCTGGGGTAAAGCCTGTGGCATAACAGACCTACAGAGCCATAGAGGAAGATCGGCCAGCTGCCCTCACTAAGCCACTAGTCCTCTTCTTCTAATTGGAAGTGACCAAAAAACCCCACTAGAAATGGGAGGGAAGCTAGTAAGACACACAAAAGGAAGAACCAAGGTGAAACCAAAAGAAACAAACATAATTTAGAGAACAGGGATGATTTCACTAAAAATTTTAACTAGTATCTATAGAAAGAATAACGAGAATATGGCACCCCTAAGAGGGAAATAACTACTCAGAGACAGAGCAATGAGAAGGAAAAAAAAAAAGAATGAATGAATGAGTGAGTGAATGAATGAATGAAAAGAAAGAATAAAAGAAAAAAGGAAAAAGAAACAGCTTGCCCACAAAGGAGTCAGAATCAGTTTGTCACAGGACTTCCCAACACTGGATGTCTCAAAACAATCAAGGTATATAGTGTCACAGGGCTGGGAGAAGTTACTTTGAACCTAGACTTCTATACATAGCATCAAGCACAAAATTTTTTAAAAAGCCACACATTTCCAGACGTGTGAGGCCTCAGACTTTCTCTGAAAGGTTGAATATAACAGAAGAAACAAGGTATTAAAATAGGGGTGAGCAAAACGTCACTTAAAATTTATATTTAAATCTAAATAACGCATAGTGCATAACATGAAGGAAAAATCCTGGAATTAAAATCACAGATCATTTTAACATAAAAGAAAGGGGAAAGGGGGTGGCCTGGGGTGAGATGACAGATAAGATAAAGAGTGAAAGCATGTTCAGATTCTTGTCTTGTTGAAGAGAGGAAATGGATGATGAGGGTCTACGCGCACCTGCACACACACACACACGTGCACACACACAAGTTCAAATATACATGTTGGAAATTAAATGTCACTACTATAGGACTAGATCCCAGGTATATAATCTCTAAGTTGTAAAAAGGAAGAAAGAAAGAAAGAAAGAAAGAAAGAAAGAAAGAAAGAAGTAATCCATACAATAAGAGAAAAGAACAAATAAAGCTTGATATAAAACATTGTAAAGAGACAACATAAAATAAGATAGCATAAATAAAACCAAACATGTCAGTAAACTTAATACATGTTAATGGCGCAAAATCATGTCAAAAAGAGAGAATACCAGATATTGGATTAGGTTCAATGTATGTACAAAATCTCCCGGTTTTATACTACTTATGTGAGAACGAGTTTACACATGAAGGTTGAGACTACAGGAATGGAAAAGACATATATGAAACAGTGTTAGCAAAACAAACGCAGGTATTACAATATCAGTATCAGAAAAAAAATATCATTTAAGGCAAAAATATCAAATAGGTGAGGGGTATTTTTATATCCAAAAAAGGGCACAGTCTATCAAAATCTACAAGAAACTATCATAGTCATGAACTTCTGTGAACTTCACAGCAAAGCTTTAATATATGGAATAACGCAAAACCTGAGCTAATATAAAACACAGAACTAACAAATCCATCAGGGAACTGTTACTACATCTAAAAATAAGTTTAAAACTAGGAATATAGTGACAGAACTCCATATTTAACAAAACTATGAAACCTTCACATATACACCATGCAGCATTTCAGAAATGTTACATGTTGTAGGCCACGCATAGGAAAATAACATTCTAAAACACAGAAGACATATTATCCACATACTCAAATTAAAAGTAAAAATAAAGTGAGAGAAAACCTAATTTCCAGGAAGTGCCTCAAACAGTCCTCAAAAAAAATTTTATAACCTGACATGTAGTGAATAGAAAGTGAGTAGGTTTGAAGACAAGTTAACCGAGACTCCAATTCAAGAAGCTGGGGGAGAAATGTAAAAATAAGCCCAAAGAAAGTAGAAGGAAGGGATTAATAAAAAGAACAGCAGAAACTAATGATATAGAACACCCTCTCCCCAGTCTTCCAAGAAGAAAAAAATAATCCACTTTTCTAAAAGCTGATTCTTTGAAAAGACCAAAAAATAGATAGATAGATAGATAGATAGATAGATAGATAAATTTGGAAATATGGATAAAAATAGAGAAAATACAGGGGCGCCTGGGTGGCTCAGTCGGTTGAGCGTCCAACTTTGGCTCAGGTCACGATCTCGCGGTTCATGAGTTCGAGCCCCGCGTCGGGCTCTGGGCTGATGGCTCAGAGCCTGGAGCCTGCTTCCGATTCTGTGTCTCCCTCTCTCTCTGCCCCTCCCCCATTCATGCTCTGTCTCTCTCTGTCTCAAAAATAAATAAACATTAAAAAAAATAGAGAAAATACAAACAACATGAATATTGAGGCATGGGAAACAAACTCATACACAAAGGAGCCTTAAAAATTAGGATAGGGGCACCTGGGTGGCTCAGTTGTTCAAGAGTCTGACTTTGGCTCGGGTCATGATCTCACAGTTCATGAGTTTGAGCCCCACGTGAGACTCTGTGTTGACAGCTCAGAGCCTGGAGCCTTCTTTGGAGTCTGTTGTCTCCCCCCGTCTCTGCCCCTCCACTGCTTGTACTCTCTCTCTCTCTCTCTCAAAAATAAATAAAACATTTTTAAAAATTAAAAAAAATTAGAATAGAACACAGAACAACTTTATACTACTAAATTTGAAAATATATATTGAAACGAATGATTACCTAGAAAAAAGGATCAGATACAACTCAATGAAAAGTTCACTAAAATAATAATCATAGTAGAAATGTAAAAGATAATGAGCAGTTATATTAAAAGAAAAAGCCCCAGTCAGTTGCATGCTCACAGTTTACCGGACCTTCAAAGGAACAGATTATCTCTATGTTTATCAACTGTCCCAGAACACAGAAAACCAGAAAAATCCCCAGTTCTTTCTGAGAGTAGGATAGTGGTCGTAGGAAAAGTACAGAGGAAAGCAGAGGAGAGGAAGAATAAGAGGAGCAGGAGGAGTAAGCCCTCGACTTACTTGGGGACTCAGTGAGCTGAAGGAGGAAGGGGAAAATGAGGGGAAGGAGGCGAGGGAGGAGGGGAGGAGGGGAGGAGGAATAAAAACTACAGCTACTACCTATAGAAGCTATAGGGCAATATCATTGACTAACATAAATGTAAATATCCTAAATAAACTATGAATGAAATGAACCTAGCAGGATATTAATGTAACGATTCATGAAAGAACAGCTAGAGTTTACTCCAATAATTCAGGGTCATTCAACAACAGGAAATCTACCAACTCATTTTAATAATATCTTAAAAGAGAACACCCATATTATACCAAAGGTATCCCAAAAGCACTTGATAAAACTCAACATTCCTTCTTAGTTTACAGAAAGATAAGTGGCCTTCATTGGACATTATGTTTGATGTCAAAATATTGAAAGCATTTCTATTAAAGCTAGCAACAAGACACCGTCTTGGAAGTTTTAACCAATGCAAATAATGTGAGTTTCAAAAAGGGAAAATAAAATATAAAATGTGATTATTGAGAAGCAGCAGACAAAACTGTCACTAGTAGCAGATGAAAATGACTATATGTAAAATATTCAAAGAATACAGGGTGCCGGGGTGGCTCAGTCAAACATTTGAGTCTTGACTTCGGCTCAGGTCAAGATCTCACCGTTGTGAGAACAAGCCCCGCGTCAGGCTCTGCACTGTCCAAAGCCTGCTTGGGATTACCTCTCTCCTTCTTTTTCTGCCACTCCCCCACTCATGCTCACTCTCACTCTCCCTCTCTCCCTCCCTCTCTCTCTCAAAATAAATAAATATTTTTTAAAAAATTCAAAGAATAAAACGTAAAACTGTTAGTACTAATTAATGTGTAGTAAGAGGTCAAAGATCAACTTACTGAAAATGATTGTTTTCTTATACACTAAAAAAATTGTAAATTGTCAGGGGAAATTTTAAATACCGCAAATATAATAAGAAATGGGCAAGACCTACATGAAGTAAAACATAAGACTTTATGGAAGGGCATAAGATAAAACCTGAATAAAGGAAGAGACATACCATGTTCATAGATGTAAAGATGCTATTGTAACTCAATCTATAAGTCAAAGCTAACTTGCCAATATGATCAAATTTAACCAGTGAGAGCTAAAACCCATTTGAAAAAAAAGTGTTAATTGTCAAACAAGTTTTAAGAAAGGAGAATAAAAAGAGAGCATGCACACTATCAAATCAAAATATAGTAAAACGCTATGCTTGAAATAGTGGGGCAGTATACAAGAGTAGATAAATAAGTCAATGGGCCAGATAGAGAGAACCTCAAAAGAGACACATGGTTTTAATAAAGATGATTCAGATACATAGTGAAGTAATAGATGGATCCATAAACATATTGGGACAATAGGTCATTTAGAAAACTACTTCATACAAAAATATTGTTAAAACTAAGAGGTCATTGGGGCCCCTGGGTGGCTCAGTTGGTTAAGCGTCCGACTTCGGCTCAGGTCACGATCTCACAGTTTGTGGGTTCAGGCGCCACATCGGGCTCTGTGCTGACAGCTCGGAGCCTGGAGCCTGCTTTGGATTCTGTGTCTCCCTCTCTCTCTGTCCCTCCCCTGCTCATGCTCTGTCTCTCTCTGTCTCTCAAAAATAAATAAATGTAAAAAAAAAATTTTTTAAAAAAGAGGTCACTGATGAAAATGTAGGAGACATTTTTCTCATCACCTTTAGTGAAGAAGAATCCAATGCCATTAATCAAAAAGCAGAACACATACACAAAATATGGATATCAATATATAAAGACCTCCTTTATGTCATTAGGGCACAGAACAAATTATAACATAAAATGTGCAAAAATATAAAGAGGACATTTAAAAGGGAAGTCATAGAAATGGAAAGTATACCTTTAGGAAAACACTAAGGGAAATTCACCTAAAATTAAAATACTTGTAGTGTGCCAGACTGCCCCAAACTAGAGCTTTATTCCCACACTGTTGACAAGTGTGTGAGAGATTGACCGCTCTCACACACTATTTGCGGATATATAAACTGGTGGCCCCTTTTAAAAAGCCATCCAGCTTCCCTATCTTGGCATTGTAAATAATGCTGCAGTAAACACAGGGGTGTGCGTATCTTTTTGAATTAGTGTTTTCATTGTCTTTGGGCAACTACACTTATCATGGTGAGCCCTGAGTAATGTATAAAATTGTTGAATCACTATGGTATACACCTGAAACTAACATAACATTGTGTGTCCACTATACTGCGATAATACAAATAAATTAATTAAATATTAAAAATTAAATAAGCACAAGGTGGGGAAAAAAGCATTTCAATAATAAACATGACCATTGTAAACATGCATACCTGAGACACCTTGGTGGCTCAGTCGGTTAATCATCCAACTCTTGATTTCAGCTCAGGTCATGACCTCATAGTTTGTGAGTTTGAGCCCCATGTCCAGCTCTGTGCTGACAGCACTGAGCCTCCTTGGGATTATTTCTCTCCCTCTCTTTTTGCCCCTCCCGCGCTCACATGTGTGCATATGCGCACAGGGTCTCTCTCAAAATAAATAAATAAACTTAAAAAAAGAAGAAACGTGCATACCTTTCAACCTAACAATGCTACTTATAGATATCTATATTATAGAAATACTCATACAGGTATGTTCCAGAATATTTACTGCAGCCTGTTTTTAGCTGGAGAAAGTATGGGAATGATACAATCATTGATCAGTTTGGAAATACTGAAATAAGTTTTGGTATATTCATGCACTGGTATTTTATTGAGGTTTAAGAGAATTAAATAGCTCTCTATATTAAGTGGACAAATGCTAGTGGCAAATCAGCACATACAGGATTTTCCCACATTAGTTAAAACACACACACACACACACACACACACACACACACACACTCCTTTATATCCTGATGTATGTTTGTATATATAGATAGAAATACACCAATCTGCCGATAATCATTACCTCTTAGGAATGCAGTGGGACTGGGGTGAAGGTAGGAGTGGAAAATAAGACTTTCATTGCTCATTCTATATTTCTCTGATGTGATTTTCAAAACTTGTTTTATTCATATAAAAAACTTTACCGGGGTGCTTGGGTGGCTCAGTCAGTTAAATGTCTGACTTCAGCTCTGGTCATGATCTAGCGGTCTGTGAGGTCAAGCCCCATGTCGGGCTCTGTGCTGACAGCTCAGAGCCTGGAGCCTGCTTCGGATTCTGTGTCTCCCTCTCTCTCTGACCCTCTCCTGCTCACTCTCTCTCTCTCTCTCTCAAAAATAAATAAACGTTAAAAAAAATTTTTAAGTTTTCCTATATAACCTATATATCAGTTGGAAAGTACAATTTTAAAATCTCATTCATAATAGCAAATCATGAATATGTATATATGTGTGTAATGTACGTATACAAAATTTTGCCTTAATAATATACCTCAAAATAAATGTTTGATGGATTAAAAATTTATACTTAAAAATAAAACCATAAATACATAAGAAGGTGAATTTAGGAGTATATTAATACAATAATGGGGTAGGAAATTATTTTCAGAACATGACACCAAAGACAGCAAAGGAATAGATTAAAATATTTGATCACTTAAATCCCTTTATCTCATTAAAAAATGCCATGTACAAAATTAAAGGGCAAGTGAAAAACTTGGAAGAAACAATTACAAGATATACAAGAGACAAAGAGTTAATATCTTTGATGTATGGAGAGACCCTACAATTCAAAAGAAAAATTCAAATACTGTACTCAAAAGACATCACACAGAGGGCATAAACAGGTAATTCACCAAAGAAGAACTATAAACATTTCATTAAAGATATATATACATATATACACATATATATACATATATATATGTGTGTGTGTGTGCATGTGTGTGTGTGTGTGTGTGTAGAGAGAGAGAGGGAGAGAGAGAAAAAAAGTATACAGAGACTGATAACTACATAAAATATAGATATACATCTATGTTATCCTCAAGAAATGAAAAGTAAAATGAGGCACTTTCCATATCAAATTGATATCACTTTGTTAAATAATACTCAATATTAGCAGAATATAAGGAAGGGGCACTATTATCATATGTGTGTGTTGGGGAGGTAATAATGTGGCATGACATGCCTGAAGGACAGGGCACTTTGGCAACAAGTATTGAAATCTTTGAATGTGCATTTCCTTTAACCCGCGATTCCACATCTAGCAATTAAACCTAAAGAAATAATTAAGAATGTGTACTAAGATCTCACTAAAATGATGTTCATCAGAGTGTTGTTAATAAAAGTGCAACTAGATTGCCCTTCTTCCTTGCCTGCTGCCAAGGGAGGGAGAAAATGGTGTGGGAAGACAGGGATCCAGAAGGAGAAAATGAGGCAGGATGTAAATTACATTAGAAAAGAGAACTCTGCAAGATTGGGCCTTCAGACACCCTTTCAGCCGAACAAGGTACAGAAGGTAATGCCAGTAGGAGCAATCTGAATCTCATGGGGAGTCCTGTTGTGGGTTGTTGATAAGAAATAAACTCTCCAAGTTCAAGACCTCTTATCTCTGTTATTCATTCATTCATTCATCCATCCATCCATTCACACCATTCTAGATACCAGAGATGAATGCACAGGTGGAATATTACAGGTGGAAGAATGGATGGACGGACGGATGGACAGACGGACAGATGGACGGATGGACGGACGGACGGATGGACAGACAGACGAACGGATGGATGGATGGATGGATGGATAAATAATGAATAACAAAGAAAAAAGGCAGACTGCAAATCAGGAGTGGGGCCACCTGATGTCTTTCCTCCTTTTCCTTCCTCTGCCCCCCACCAGCGTCCCTCTCAGCTTCTGAAATTGGCAGAGGAGTAGTTCCCAGCTCACATCATAGGTCAAGAAGATTTTGACAGCATTAGCAGTGGGTGACTTTTTAGTTCCAGGAAAAAGGGGCACAGCCTGGAAAAGGGAGCACTGGAGGAGATGAATGGAAAGGACCAAGGTTAATGGAGTGAGGGTGGAAGGTAGCAGAAAATGGGGAAGACTGGCTTGAATGGGCGCACTCTGAACTCGATCCCACGCATTCATTAAAAATGATATAGAAGAATGTTTAACACCCATGGGGGACACTCAAGAAGCTGGGGCGGTGGCCAATTACACTAGGGTGTGGTGCCTAGATTTTCACACTTTTCCCCGTGGTCTGTGTGGTTTAGATTCAATCACTGGAAACCTGGGTGAAGAACAGATTGAATTTCCTCTAAACTTCTGTGCACACATCTGTATGTGCACATGTCCACATACCCATGCACAGGAGAAGGGACACAGTCCACCTTTGTCACATCTCTACCTCTGACCCGAAGACTCGCACCCCTTCAGGGGTGCTGATGAATCTGCCAGGGCAAACATTCATAGTGCCCACTAGGTCAGAGAAAACAATGCCACTGATTCCATGACTGTCACTTTCCTTCCCAGAAAGGGAACTCCAGTCACCTTCTTTGAGCCAAAGACAAAGAGCCTAGTCCCTACATCAAAAGAGAAAAAAAAAAAAAAGCACATCTAAATAGCCACCCCCACGATTCTACTGAATAAATAAATTAGGGTAGTAGTTATACAATTGTTCTTGCGCTCATCAAAAAAGATGCAGAAGAATACATTAAATTAAACATTTGATTATAAAATGGCACGTGAAGTACAATCCCACTTTATATACAACAGCAACAACAACAACGGAAGAAAGCAAATGCACAAAATAGTCTGGAAGGATGCACAGCAAAGAGTCAACATTGGTGATCACTAAGGGATTTCTATTTCCTTCTAGCTGTTCAACTCTGATTTCTGATTTTTCAAAATAAGCTTGAATGTAATGATAGAGAAATTAGTAAAATGTAGTATATAGAAATGAGAAGAAAGAAACGCCCTCCTGTCGATTTTTCAGCATCCAGGGCATCATATAAGCCACCTGTCAGTCACACAGGACATGTGAGGTCAGGAAGGAGTGGAGTGCCTGGTCCCCTCGTTCCAGTGGCTCTTCATCTAGCCACCTGCTGTGGGCTGGGCTAGGAGTGAAGGGACAGGCACAAGAAAGGCAGCAATTTCCGCCAAAGCCAGATCCTTTCTCTTACAGGTGAGGCAGGTTGACGTGCTGGGGCCACGTGGCTGCCAAAGCCTCTCCATCTTCTCCATCGAGCTCCCTTTGGCTTGCAGCTCTTTCTAGATTATTCAGGAGGCACATGTTTTTTCCAAAGGTTATCACCGTAAGGGGCTGTTACGTGGTAGCAATTTATGGGGAAACACCAACAAGATGTGGGTCCCCCTTTTAAACGAGCACATTCATGACAGAAACCTGGTTCACAGGATGCAGTTATGTAGTCATTGAACAGACATTTACCAAGGGTCATTGTGTCAATTGCCGAGCTGTGCCGGCCCTGGCACCTTGCTCAGTCCTTTAAAGGAAAACTGGCAAGCACGGATTCTCAGGGTGGAAACAGCTAGGAAATGGCCCCAACCACCACTAGATAATCCAAGCTTCCTCAATACTCAGAGCTAAAAAATATGCATTTCCTATCTCAGGTATTTATAGCCGCACAAATTATCCTTCCCCAAAGAGCAGAGCGCTCCTACATCATTCTGATGTCCCCCGGCCCAGAGCAAGGGGGTGTGGATTTCCAAGGAAACCCCATTCCAGAGGCCAGCCCAGCCCATCAGTGCAGCCCTGACTGGTGCCCCAGGCCCCTGGTGCCTGAACCTCTCCTGATCCCATAACCACATGAGACTCTCCTGCCTCCCTTCTCCTTCCTCGGGCTGTTTGTCTCCCGGTGCTCACCACAGCTGATCAGCTGTCCCCTTTCACTGATGCCTGCACTAGGTTAACAAGTCATATGTCAGAGGTGTCTGTACCCCTCCCACGTGCCCCGCACAGCGCACATATTTCTCCTGTAGCAAATGCACAACAACTCCTGACTCCGACAGAGACTCTGCAGGTATCTGCCTTGGAGGGAGGGCATCCACACATCCCCCGGTGGGTGGTGCCAATTTCCAATGCGCAGAAAGCCCAGGTGGAAAACACGCTGGGTTCACCTTCTGATGATGCTGGTTCTGAAAACCTGCCTTCCAGACTAGAGCACTGGACCCATGAACAGACACCAGGAGGAAGGCCGGCAAGAGGCCAAAGGCAGAACAGCAGTCGTCAGTGGCTCCACGTGTTTCAAGAAGCTTTCCAGAAGGCGCTGGTCTGTGCACTCATGAGCCTATCCAGCCTGAAGCTGCTTTCAGTCCCGCAGCCTTTGACATTCACACACTAGGAGGACTCCAGCTCAGGGAGTGGTACTGAGGGACCGCAGCGATGGTGACCGACCTCACTCCATGTGTGCTGAACACTGTTCTGGGTGCCTTCACGCGACCCTTCACAGCAACTCTGTGAGATAATTTTACTATCATCAAACCCATAATGGAGGGACTAGGCACAGAGAGATTAAATAACTTGCCCAAAGTCACCCATCTGATAAATGGAATCGCTGGAACCTTCTCCGTGTACCATACATCTACCCCTAAGCCACCATGACCTCCGGTAGCCCTCAGTTAACGCAGCTGGGATTCCTGGGACCCTGGAGTCGAGGAAAACCAGGGCTTCCTCCAGCCTGTCATGAATACGGAATCTCCACCTGAGTTTGCCTGCGCGTTTCCTCAGGGGGACTGGGCTCCCCCGAACAGACTGGAAGCCCCCGGAAGGGCAGGGCGGCCCCCTGCGTGTCCAGACCCAGGTCTGTGTGCGTGGTAACAGGCCCTCCACGGGACGGTGCTGACCCGAAGGCCATTTCACGTGCCATTTGTGTTTTTAGGACGGGCAGCAAGGAACGTGGGAAAGAACAACCAGTACATTGCGGTAAGGAGATTTTAGATGAAGAGCAGGAAAAAAAATAAATAAGTGAAAGAAAGAAGAAAGAAAGAAAGAAAGAAAGAACGAACAACGAACACTGGGCCAGTGGTGGGGAAAGCTAAAAGGATTAAGTTGCCTGAATTCACCCTTAAATTCCCATGAATTCTTCAGCCAAGTGGAGATTCCATGTACGCCGGCCAGCAGATGTTCGCTGAGAGCCTACTATGTGACCGTCCGGCCCCCGGAGGCGCCAGCAGGCTCCCGTCACGGGCCTGGTGTAGACCCCAGCCGTCAGGAGCGCAGCACGAGCCAGGGACGGTCAGAGAGCAGCTGGACCCAGAACCAGGAGGGCAGCCGCCGAGCTCAGCGGCAGCCGAGGCTGCACGAGGCAGCGAGCGGTGTCCTCTCTGGGGCTGCAACCGCGGATCAGGCATGCATTTCACAAACTTCAAGTAAGTGGGCCATAACTCACTTGAAGTGCACTTGCCCCGGAGTTGGGTCTGCAGCAGCAAGCGGAGGGGAGCTCACCGCCAGGGCCAAGACCTTGCACGACCTCCCTCCCCCAGACCTGACTCGAAACGGTCTTAATGACCCAAATGCCGTAACCAGAAGAGTTTCCTCTCTGCTCGAGAAACAGGAAAAATAGAGAAACACATTCTTGCTCAGCCTTTGACCTTTGGCTCTCACTTTCCGTCTCCCAGCATTTTGGGGGGAAAGAGTTTGTCTTTTCAAAGGGCGGCCTTGTCCTCTCTGCACATTTTCGTGAAATGACGTAAAGAGGCAACTTCTAAAAAAATAGTGTCATGCCGGAAAGCGCGGGCCCTCTGAATGAGCCCGGCTGTTTGTCTATAATCACTCCAACGTCTGAAATGCCCAGATCACATATGCTTCAGAGGCTGGGACTAACAATATGTTCTTGATGTCATTTTAGGCAACTGCCAGGGAGCATGTCCAAGGGCAGCTCGTCGGCGGAGTTGGGCCCACCCGCCAGCACCCCTTCTCACCCCTTCTGCACGTGAGACCGACCGCACAGAGCTGTGAGCGTTCCTGCCAGAGGCCAGAGGACGGCAACACCGAACGTAAACATTTATTCCTCGACGACAAGGAGAAGTCTGCCGTGTCAGGCTTGGGGTTTGGGCCTCACAATAAAGCCTTTGTCCGTGCAAACGGCAAAGGGGTGAACATTCCCCTCCAACTCAATCTGCAGGACGGCAGGTCACTTTAAATCGAATTGTTAAACCTTAAAAAAAAAAAGTTTTTTCTAATATCCAAAAATTAAAAATCTCTCTCTCTCTCTCTCTTCTCTCTCTCTCTCTCTCTCTCTCTCACACACACACACACACACACACACACACACACACGCATTTTTTATAGTAAGTAAAGCCGCTGAAATAATATGATCTGGCATGCTTTGGAGAAAGGCAGTTTTTGAGAACTGCATCTTTAACATCCCCAGGGGTTTGCATGCTTTTACAACACAGGAGCCTGCTGAGGGTTCCATGTGAGAAGGGGAAATCGAAGGTGGCTGGGACAGTTAGAACAGGTTGTTTCGAGTGATCAGAGGCCCCACACACCGTACGGGTGAGCACGGCTTCCTCCTGAAAGGGTAGAACGAACTACTCTCCTAACCATCCTGAAGCCTTAGAAGTATTATGCTGTTACAGATTTCAAAAGGTTAGCTTCAATGAACCTGACATCAGTATAACCCAAAATAACCCATTCAAGAGAAAAGTAAGAAATAATTGCTGTTTTCTCTTTTTTTTCCCCCTCCGCTATATTGCTATAATGATTTTGCATAACAGATTGAACAAAGCGCTGTTGTGACAGGTGGTGGAATTCAGCTAGTAAGCACCGAGACAGGGTTCAATTTAGTTTGTGAATCCTTTAATTGTTGTGCAGCTAATTAAAGAAGGTTCTTTACACTCGCAAGTGTTTACCGTTGCTAGTATGCATACATGAAAAATTAAATTGTGCCTTCAAGGGCTGAGAACTATAGAAAAATCATAGCTGAGGCTGCAACCAGCTCAAAATAGCTGCTTTTCACAATTGGAATTTGTAAAACTTTTTGCTAAGCAAATATAGAGCTAATTAGAAGTGTTCGTTGGACCAATTAACATTTAAATAAATAAGCCATATTGCACATTTCACAGTCTTTATTTAATGATGCTTCTAACTCTTTGGAAAGATTCTCTTAAGTACAAATAAGTTGTCATAAAAATGAAAGATAAAAATAACCCCATAACAGTATATGCTATTTTTTTCCTTTTGCCTTGAAGTCCCTTCCGAAAACTCTGTACCTATTATTGAAGAAGAAAAGGGAAAAAAAACCACACACCTACCACCCACAAATCCGGATCTTTCTTTCATCTTCTCTAGTTACCTTTCCCTTCTTTGAATAGAAACAGAAAAACATATTTTATTACTATTTAAATTGTTATGATAATTCTGTTTACTTACGGTTTTTACCCCATGGTAGAAAAATCTGTTTTAGAAAATCCCACTTTAATCTGAGAACATGCGTAAGCAAGGAAAAGAAGGAAAAGGAGGGCAAAAACAGTAGTGTCTGGGGGGGGGGAGGGTGTGCAGTGGAGACATGGCTGGGAAATCCCTCCCACGTGTTCCTGTGCAGGGTGAACCCTCAGGGGACTCTGCACCCACTCCCAGGGCCACGCCCATTTTCACTGGAGGCCAGAGGCACTGAGTGGTGGGACACCCAACCTGGACCCCAGAGTCCCTCTTTCTCACCGTCAAAGACCAAGATGTGTATGTCAATGGAAGAGAACAGACAACCCACAAGCAGCCTCCACATTTGGCATTTTTTACACAGATGTGCAAGTAATTCAAAGGAGGATGGGTAGTTTTTCCCACAAATGGTGCTGGGTGGAAAAAAGGGACCTTGACCTAAACGTCACATCTTACACAAAAATTAACTCAAAATGCATTACAGATTTCAAGGTAAAACATTAAAGAAGATAACACGGGAAAACATCATCAGGACCTAGACCCTGGCAAAGAGCTCTCAGACATGGCACCAAAGGCATGATCCATAAAAGGTAAAATTGATGAATTGGGTCTCATCAAAATAAAAAAAAATTTGCTCCGCAGAAGACCCTGCTAGGAAGATGAAAAGACAAGCCACAGGCTGGGAGAAAATAGTTGCAAACCACATGTCTGACAAAGGACTGAATCTAGTATATACAAAGAACTCTCAAACTCAACAGTAAAGAGACAAAGATATCATTAGAAAATGGGCAGAAGACACGATCAGACATTTCACCAAGAGGATATAAAGGATGTTCAAATAAATGCATAGAAAGACGTTCAAAACAAGTGAATGAGATATTCACTAGCAATTGGGAAAATACGAATTAAAACCACCACGGTATATACCACGGCACACCTACCACGACAGTTAAAATAACAAACAGCGAGAATACCAAATGCTGGCCAGGATGCAAAGAGACTGGATCTCTCGTCCATTGCTGAGCCGAATACAAGATGGGTACAGCCACTCTTGAAAACAGTTTGGTAGTTTCTTCCAAAACGAAGCATACAGGGCACGCCTGGGTGGCTCAGTCAGTCAAGCATCCGATTCTTGATTCCTGCTCAGGGCACAATCTCACGGTTTGTGAGATTGAGCCCCCAAGTCGGGCTCTGCACTGAGCATGGAACCTGCTTAAGATTCTCTCTCTCCCTCTCCCTCTCCCCACCCCCTCAAACTCTCTCTCTCTCTCTCTCTCTCTCTCTGTCTCTCTCTCCCAAAAACAAAACAACAAAACATACTCTTACCATACAACCCAGCAAGTGCACTTCTGAGCATTCATCTTACAGAAATGAGAACCTATTTCCATACAAAAACTTGTCGACCTACTGTTCACCACAGCTTCACCTGTATTAGCCGAAAGCTGGAAACAACCACAATGCCCCCACAAGAAGGGAATGGTAAGCAAACTGTGGTCCGTCCATACGATGGAGGACGACTCAGCACGTTGAGACACGCGGCAATGTGGATGGATCTCAAGGTCAACATGCTGAGTAAGAAAGGTCCATTTAACACATGATTCCATTTACCTAATATTTTCAAACTGACAAAATCATAAAGATGGCATATAGATTAGTAACTGCCAGGGGCTAGAATGGCGGGGCTGGGATGAGTACTACAAGTGCAAAGGGGCAGCGTGCACAACATCTTTGTGGTGACAGAACAGGTCTGTATCTTAACTGAGGTGGTACTTACGGAATGCACAGATGCCATCAAATAACATACAACTCTGTGCACCTCGTAGCAATACCAATTTCCTGGTTTTGCTATTATAGTTGACCCTGGAACAAGGCAGGGGTCAGGGACGCCGATCCCCCGTGCGGTTCAAAAACTGCATATAACTTTTGACTCGCCCAAAACTCAACTACAGATCACCTGCTATTGACTGAAAGCCTTACCAATAGCATAAAGAGTCGATTAACTCCTATTTTGGATAGTATATGCATTATATGCTGTATTCTTGCAATAAAGTGAGCTAGAGAAAAGAAAGTCTTAAGAAAATCATAAGGAAGAGAAAATACATCTACAGCATGATACTTATCAAAAACATCAGTGTCTAAGTGGACCTGTGCAGATCACATCCATGCTGTTCAAAGGTCAACGCTACACTATGGAGGAAACCAGGTAAACAGTCCACAGGGACCTCCCTGTATTACCTTTGCAACTTCCTGTAAACCTGTAATTATTTCAAAGTTTTAAGGCTTAAAAAGAAAACTGAGAAATGAATGTTTCAATCACATGCCATTTTCTGTTGGTACTTTCTAACACCCCGGAGCCGCCCTCTTTTGTGAGCTCTTCATTCCACGTTGAGAGCCAAGAATCTACTCTCTCCGCTGAAGGATTCTCTCTCTCTCTCTCACATCCACGTGTTTCTGAGCACAGGTTACCCTCCTGTAAGAATGAGGGTCTTCTCAGACCCCCTCCTCCACGTCCTCATACCTGGTAATCACTAAGAGGTCTTCCTGTCCCGTTTGGCTCCCAGCATTGACACCAAATTAAAGAGGCCAATTAACATTTAAATAAATGAGACAGATCTGTGAAGAATACCCAGAAACCAAAATCTAAGGGGTAGAATGGAAATGACAATATCAAACGAAGAACTTAAAGCTGCTTTATTTTTTAACTTTTTGTTTTGAGATCATTATAGATTCACAGGTCCTATAACATATAAGGTAGAGGGACCCTCCCTACTTTCTTCGTCTACCCACGATAACCTTGTACATAACCACAGCGCAGTATCACAAGCAGAAAACTGATGTAGATTTCACTAGTTTCACATACATTCATTTGTGGGCGTGTGTGTGTGCGCGCGCACACACATTTAGTCCTATGCAATTTTATCACGGGTAGTCTTGCTTGGCAAAACAGACAAGAGAGGAGGCTAGCTGGAGAGCCCCAAGCCGGTGAGAATTCTTTCCAACGAAACCTTCCATTTACGATGCAAAGTGTGGGTTGAGACACTGTGTGTATGATGTGTTTGGGAGTCCCGAGATTTAGCAGGCAAAGTCAGGAACAGTATAATCTCTCTTACCGCCGAGTCTCAAACCACGTTGCCGGCTTGGTCTCTGTTAAACAAGCTCTCAAGTCACAAGTTCCAACAAATAATAAATGCTTGGGTTTTCAACCTTAGGGCCCTGGGAGGCCGAAAGGCCAACCAGGAACTCTGGGCTCTGCGAAGAGGCTGGGGAGGAAGAAGCAGGTTTGCAGGAGGGCCAAGATTCCCATCTGACAGGAAGGTCAGGAAGCCCTTTAAAGACTGCCCTCACATCACAGAAAGGAGGCAGGACACATTCCGTGAGAAGTCCCCCTTTCCCCTAAAACCCTTTGCAGATTCTCCTCCTGGAAACTGTTGCTCCGTAAACCACTGGCAATCTACACTGAGTGTCTATGCAACAGGTGGATGGGGGAGACCAATCTAAAGAAATTGCCAAAAACAAAAATAAGCCGCATGCTTCTAGAACTTTGAACTGATCCAGAAAATAGAAGTCAAATTGGACATGTCCTTTCAAACTGCTTATTTTACGGACCCTAGAACACAGACATGTGATCCCTTCCTTGGAAGAAATCCACCAGTCCAAATTCCCTCCTACAGACACAATCATCCTCTTGGGTGGGAATGGGAGGAGTTTTCCAGCATCCCTCTGGCTGAATAAAAGGATGGCATTTTTTGTAACTGGCATTTTTTGCTTGATGAGAAGTTGTCTTTAAAAACATAATGAAATAGGCACAGCGGAGAAGCGTTTTAGGGCAGTGAAATTCTTGTACCATAGTTTGTAATGTACATTGTAGCATCCAAACACTACAATGGTGGAAACGTGTCATTATACATTGGTCCAAACCCACAGAATGTACACCAAGAGTGAACCCTGATGTAATGATGGACTTTGGGTGATAATGACGTGTCAGCGGAGGTTCATCAATTGTAACCAACGTACCACTGTGGTGCGGGTTGTCCAAAGTGAGGGTGGTAGTATGTGGGGGCGGGGCTCTATGGGCAATCTCTTTGCTCTCCGTTCAGTTTTCCTGTGAACCTAAACCTGCCCTAAAAATAAATTTTATTAACTAAAAAGACTGAAAACAGAAATGTAAGTGATCCGGTTACTGTCAACCTTCCACTCCAAACAAGCCCTAACTTGCATTAAAATGATAAAAAGTCCCTACTAAACAGAAACGGGTCCTTTACAGCATCTGAGACTCAGCAAAATGCAGAGGCATTTCATCACAGCAGAGGCAAAGTTTGATGTTGGAAAAGGACATGGTGCTAAAACCGGATCACCAGCAGCACTGAGGGGAACGTATAGACTCCTCCCAGCACAGCGTCCTGGGAAGGAGCGGCTCTCCTCAGGCCAATAAAACAAAGGTCTGGGTGACCCTGGGCCCTCTTCCCACAGGACGAATTCCTGACCAGTGACTGTGGCACGTCAGGGTCAACGTTCTCCATCCACCGGCAGGACTGGCTGTCAACATTAAACCACAACCTGCCCATCCCCAACATCCCAAACCAAATGTGCGTCTCGGGTGTTTTACTGTAGATGTTGCAAACCGAGAAAAAAAATTGCCGCTTTTATGTTTCAGTTACTTGATATTCCCTTTATGGTTTCCCAAAGTGACGATTTGTTGGTTTTTTAGACTATATGTTTGTAGGGTCATAAAGTAGCCGTCCCATGTTAGCTCCCTTTAAAAAAAAAATCAGTTTTATTAATATTGTACCACCGATGACATAAAAACGGGCAGTAATTAAGGTTCACCTAAGGTGTGTCCCTTTCGCACAGCAGAAAGCCTAGGACCAGACCCTCCTTTGGTTCAGTGAGGCGTCGATATAAGTGACAGTCTCACTGTTGGGTAACTTTGCAACCAGGCACTAAAGCCTTTACGTGCTTGACTTTTATCTGCAGGGGTAGCCGGGCCCGTGAGCAGTCGAGCCAAGAGCCAGATGTGTGTGACCCCAAAGCCAGTGACTCTCCCCCCAAGTCTCTCCAGCACTGCTGCGTGCAAGGCCTGGGCATTGATGAGTGGGGATTGTTTCTCGGGAGGGTAAAGAAGCAACTTCTCACGTGTACTTTGCAGACTGCACTATTTACAGGCAGAGCAAACAATCGCCACCCAGTACTGGAGCAAAGATGACATTGTTTCCCTTCCCTTGGTGGGGAGGGTGTGGTGGCGCACAGGGCCCCGGGGAGGGACGCGGAAGGTGGCTTCCTCGGGTGCCCTGGAGCAGATGTAATAGACACACCTGGCCCCGTCACACACCTGGGTATGTGTGCCCTGGGAGGCAGGAAGGTGGCCGGGAACCAGGAGTGGGAAGAGGGCTGTTTAAGGAAGTGAGCGTTTACAAATGCAAATCCAGTAATTACACACCCACACACACACCTATCGGTAGTTAGACACCGAACTACCCATTTGCACACGCAATTACCCAATTTGTACAGGTTCATAATAGATAAGTAGGCAAGAGGGGGGCACACCTGTTGGACTGGCTTCAAAAAATATAAATAATCCTCTAAGAGACAAAGGAGGAAATTGAAGTCCTCTAAGGAAGGGTCTGGGCCACCAATTAGATAGATGTCCACGGTATCTGGTGCGTAAAAGGCCCCTGCTATGTGGGTTGACGTCAGCAAGAGTCACCGGGCGCCACTAGCTGATCTGATGGTGTGGCTGACCTTTGGTCATCTGTGCGTGCCCTTTCCTGGCCTGGATCTCCCTTTCCTGGCCAGCGATCCTGGCAGACTCCTCGGCCTCCACCTCGGAACCAAGGGCTTTCCCCCCACACGTGCTTCCCATCTGTTTTCTCTCCGTCTCCCTCACTACCACCCCATCTAAACCACCACCACACGCCCAAGCTTCTGCCGGTTTCCCTGCATCCATCCTACCCACATGAGCCCTTAAGCAATTCTGCCCATTGTATAACAGCCACCAGTCACTGTGGAGACTAAAACCCTTAACACGTCTACAAGGCCTATGTGGTCTCGCCTCACCTCTCTCTCCCACCCAGCTCACAACATCCCCTTACTCTCTGCCCGCAGCCCCACTGCCCACCCTCCAGTCCTCAGATTCACTGAGTAGTTCCCTCTGCCACAGGGCCTTTGCAGTCACTCTTCCCTCTGCCAGAATGCTCTTCCTTCTGCTGTGCCTGTCTACCCCCCACCCAAGATTGCTGAGATTATACTTTGCCAGGTGCAAGGCCCTGGCAGGGAGGCTCTGAGAGCTCCAGAGATCGCTCCCTAAGGCACCTGCCCGAGTCGTGATTTTGTATATGTTCATACGATTTTCTAACGAATATCTGTCCCTCCCTCCAGACTCAAGGTTCCGCAAAGACAGGGATGGAGTCTATTTTTGTTCATCATCATATCCCCTGTGGATAGTAAGTCTCCAATAAAATCTTTGGCGATGAATGAATTACTGAGTGACCATATGAATGAATGAATGAATGAATGAGCTGCACCCTCTTCCCGGGTGCCTCTGCTTGCGTTTTTCATGTTGCACCTGCATATCTCCTGGCTTCCTCCCTAGTAAAGTGGGAACATGGCGTAAGCAGGAACCTGGTCCTAGTGACGAAATTCCATATGTGGTTGTTGAATGAATGCACGAGCGAATGGTGAGCTGTGTGGCCCTCAGAATTGTTCCCCTTACTCCGCACTTATGACCGACACGACTCCCTCATACACACCACTTCTCCCCAGGGACAGCTTCACACAGTAGGTGGCATATGCACCTGCCGACCAGACACGTGAATTAACCCGTCACGCTGTGCCATAATAGAAAAGATAATAGAAAAGTAGTTTCCAAATGCCCTTGGGTGTTCAGCATCCACACAATCTCCCATATCTCCTGCCGTGGTTTGAGTTGAAGTTACCAAGCCATTTAAAAATTAAAGGAGCATGTACCCTGTCATATTTTGAGCTTACCATGCACTAATTTTCAGGACAGAGAAAAATAGTTAATTACTATTTTGTACCACAGTCCTCTCCGTCCCTTCCACCATAACGTAACACAGTTAAATGAAGAAGTCACTCTAGTGCAATTTTTATCTCTAGAGGGAAAACAGCACTTACAATTCTTTGTTGGGGAGTTTAATTTTAGCTCACTTAAGAACGGTGGTCGGATGTTCTCGTAAGAACAGAGACACCCTAGAAAACTGGCAGATCGCACAGAGAGCACAGGCTTGGCTGGGGAGATGCCCCATTGCGGGCTCCATCCGGAAGCCGAAGCGGAGGGTCCGGCGGTTAGCATCACAGAGTAACCAGGTAACCGCAGCTAATTACCGGCGGCGGCGGCGGCATAAGGCATGAATTTTACATCCTGAGCTTCCCAGCCCTTGTGTGCCGCCCTTGAGATGGGACCGTGCACGGCCTCCACGTGGGTGTGAACTTCTTAAGGCTAAATTCTGTGGTCTCCTTAATGAAATCCCTGTGGTGGCTGCATCTACCCTCCACTTGTATTTTAGATTTGACCACAAATTCTCTCTGCCCCCTGCTCCCCCGCCTCTGGGGATTTGTGGTTTCTGTCTGGTTTCCTTGCAAATTCTGGATGACACCCATCGGGGCCCTGGGGCTCCCCAAGGGAAGACTCCAATTCCCCAGAGCGTGGGTGCGGCTGAGGGTTACAAAAGCAGGGACACCCCCTTCCCTGCAACGGCAAGGAGCCTGAAACCCCCCTCCCCGGCACCCAGACAGCTGAGAGCCTCAGACAGAACGAAGGCATGCCTGCTCGTCTCTCCTGGCAGACACTTTCCTGGGAAATCCTGAACCAAGGAGAGGCCAGAGGGAGAGCATAGGATTTATAAGATATGCCACATCAGCTAAATTAATACTGATTTGTCCTGGGGCACAATTACAAGGTTTAAGGTTACAGTGCCAGCAGTTTGAGAGACGATTACATTCTAAGACAGCTCAGAAAGGGGTGCCAGAGTTGAAATCAGAACAAGGAAAAGTTTGGCAGAAGATTCCGTTTCTGAGCAAATTAGAAAATGTGGGTGGTTGTGTTTTTTGGGTCTTTTTTTCCCGGAGTTCCTTTACCTTTTACCCTCTTTTTCTTGATCGTCTTCAGATCCAGTCTGTCCTGGGCTTTATCATCTTTATATTAGGCACTGAGGAAAAGCAGCACCCAGGCACAAGCATTTCCAAATCGAGATTACTGGGCCAGGTGTGGGGCCAAGGGTCCCTCCTCTGCACCTGGGATCAGAGACGGTCCGTACTTCCTCGGGCTGTTGGCAGAGGGGTTCCAGGTATGACCTGTCCAGGTACATGCGGAGGCAATGGCTGGGATCTCTGCTTCTGGCTGAAGCTGGGGTACTTCAGGCCCACAGCATGCACTTCTAGAAGCAAAACTTCGTTCCTAGTGAATATTAACGTGGCCAGTGCTCAAGCATTCACACAATCTTACGTATCTTACGTATCTGAGCCGTGCCTGAGGTTTACAAAGTGCTCTGCTGAGAAGAGTTAGAAAGCTCACAAGTCAGGATTTCTGTTTATTCTGACACGAAAACGGATGCCCCCAGTGGCCCCAAACCCTCACTGGTGCTAAAGGGAGCCGAATATAAGCAGAGGGTGTGGGGAGGACGGACAGTTTCCCTGTGCCTCAGTTAGAATCCTCTGGAAAATGCACAGATCTGCCTGCCACCTGGCCTGCCCATGCCGATCTCTGGCTACGTACGCATGGGTGTTTTTGAAAGCCAGGAAGGACACGGCAAGCCCAGTGCCTTCGGAAGCACGAACGCCTCCTCAGACCTCAGAAGGCTGACCTCCAGCTCTGGTGCAGATTCTCTGGATGAGCCTGGCTGGTGAGTTGGGAACAGCAAGAGGGGCCGGGGGAATCCGCGGTCTTGGGACACCCCAGGTCCTGACCGGCC
The DNA here is from genome assembly GCF_022079265.1 of Lynx rufus. Taxonomy (NCBI): domain Eukaryota; kingdom Metazoa; phylum Chordata; class Mammalia; order Carnivora; family Felidae; genus Lynx; species Lynx rufus. The sequence continues at coordinate 18,410,198 of NW_025814830.1, forward strand.
GTTCCTCAGGCCTGAGCCACTAGCTGGCATCGCAGACCCTCTGCAGCCACCGCATGCCCCACGGCCCTCAGAGTTTCATTTCATGCCCTCACTCTTACTGGCTCACGCTGCCTTTCTCCTCTCCCAAGCCCTTTTTGGTCTGAGAGCTTATTAATGGGGAGAGAAGAGAAGGCCCTACCAGTTTTCATTTTATAAGTTCCAAAGTACACTAAGGACAGCTGAACTGAAGATTAAAGTAAAGAGAAAAGCGAATTAGCAGGATTTTCTTCTTTCTGCTCCACAGTCTCAGCCACAGCTCAGGGGCCCACAGGAAATGGATTCAGCCGACAGCAAACGCTAAGTGGCGAGTAAACTTTCCCCTACGGGGCAGGCACCTCAGTGACACAGGCATGTCCTTGAAAGTCCCTGAGGTCCTGAGCGGGATGTCTGGGGAGACATCCCAGGGCAGGGGGCAGTATGCACAGGTGGGTACGGACCTCAGCAGCCATTTGGGACATTTCGGGGAAAACAGACGAGTGGTGCATGCCATGGGGCCTGGCCAGCCGTCTTTCCTCTCCAGTTCTGCTGGAAGCACCTTTTCCCAGAGACCTTTACAGCTCAACTTGGAAAATGTCACAACAGTGCACTCAGCAACCAAATGGTCCTTCTAGAAGACAGGAGGCAAGGGAGCCCACAGCAGCTATCTGCTATCTCTGTGGGCCAGCAGGACCCCTGCGGGCAGGGAAAAAATGAGGGAGTGGATCCACCAGGATTCAGCGGCCAAGGGCGTTATCGTGTGTCTACCCAAAGGATATTTTCCAAGCCAGCACCTTCGATGGGTCCAGTCCTATGCCCAGCTTAGCCCAGTCTGGAATCTCCCCATTGGTAAGAAAGGCCTAGACCTGGCCCACGATAAATGTCACCACAATACAGTCCCTGGGGGCAAGTCATTACTCATTTTACCTGTACCGAACAGGTAAGAGATTCCGAGCCGGGAAGTGTAGGTGACATACAAGACTTCCAGTGGTAAACATACATCTTGGGCCCAATGTTAATTTTCTTTACAAGGATCTTGTGCCCAGAGTCGATGGAGGGCAAGACTCTGACCCATGTTACTCAGATCCAGCAGGGGCCCTGCGATCACCCTCTAAGCAGATGCTCCCCCTCCCAGGAAGCCCTTCCCCAAAGGTTCCATGCACGGGAAGATCACCCACCCCACGGTGACCTTCTGAAAAACGCCTTTGTGTGGAGGGGTGGTACAACCCAGTGCTTCACTTGGGAGTCCTAAGACCAGACCCCGCCTCTGCAAAGGCGCAGAGAGCAAGTGTAGGGTGGGAGCCCACACTGGGCAGTCCCACACCGGGGACCTCCAGGGACATGGAGGAAATCCACGCTGGGGGAAGGGCTTCACGGTGGAGAAGCTGGCGCTCCGAGAGTGGGCCTGGGGACTCCGTCCTCCCCACAAGACCACCCCATCCAGCCCTCAGACCTCCCGAAGGGGCCGCTGCTGCACGGAAGGGGTGACTTCCAGGAAGCGGGCCCCCTACAGTCAGTCACTGCATAAATGTCCTATCGTCAGCTGTCCTAACGAGGACAAGATTTTAGTCTTGGGATGCGGGGGAAATCCATAATTGAAGCTCCGTCTTCACATTAGCTGCCATGCACTCACTAGCCGGGAAAAAATAGATACATCTTCCACTGCAGCCCAAGCCTGAAAGAACCTGAAAAGCACAGTCCTGCGTTACAAAGAGCTGGTCTCCGGATGACAGCACCTCACCCTGCAAGTTCACGCTCATGTAGCTGGATCGTTCCCGGAAGTGAGGAAGTCGGAGCAGCCCTGCCCCACGACGTGACCGAGGGAGGGCGTGATCTGGGAGGGGCCTGAGGGTGTCAGGCACTGCCCCCCCCCCCTGACGCCGCGCCCTGGATGGCAAAGCCCTGAGAGGCCACAGCTGGAGGCCACGCCGGACCCTGTGGACTGGGGACCCCAGCTGCCGGCGGGCCGTGTGGGCTTCGGCAGAAGCACTGCGAGGGTGGCCACGGTGGCCTGAAGAGCCGGGACCCCCATCTGGTGGGTGCCCCGGGACACCCGCCGGTCCTCACTGACACCCACAACTGCAGGTAGTTTTAACTCGGCGTGCAAAGTCACATGACATCTTTCACCCGAGTTCTCGGAGAGGAAATGCACACGTGCATTTTCACCGAGGTCCCTGGGCGCGGTGGTGTGTTGGCTCACGCGTCTTAACTCAGATTAAGTAAAAGAGGCCACCAGGGTGGACTTTAATTTACACCTCCCCCCTCCGCCAGAAGTCCGGTAGCTACTTGACTGTCTCCACCTCCCCACAGCCCACTTCTCATAGCTGTTGATTCCTGGCCAGATCAACATTCACGCACAGCCTCGAAGGCCTTGGGATCTGAGAGCTATGGGAGGCAGGGCAGGTAGACTTGGGAGGAGGAATGGGGACCCGAGGGGTGCAGCCTACTGACCGGCCCACCTGTGCCAGGCCGGTGCCTGTCCTCCCTCCACACCCCCTCCTGGGCCTGCACCCCTTCTCTAGGCTGGCCCGTGTCCTGGGCAGGCAGACGAGTAGGTGTCCGTGTGAGAGGAAGGTGGAGGGGGCCGTGCCCTCCAGCCAGGCCCCCTGGGGACAAGGACGGCACATCCCAACAGCCACTAGTGTCTTCAGCTTCTCTACAAACAGGGATTAAGCAACAGAGGCAACAAATGTCCCTCTCTGTGAGCATTTGACCTTATCTGGAGTGTGTCATCAGCTTCGAGAGTCATGGCTTATGTCAGTGTGGGTGAAAAACGGCCTCCACAGCTTCCAAATTGGGAGCGCTCTGCTCTCAGCGGCAGATGTAAACCAAGCCCGTGGTAAGTGGCAATAAATGGTTTGGAAAGAAGCAGTGGGTCCCTCACCGCCATCAGCCACGGGAGAGCAGGGAGCGGGCAGCTCTCGAACACCTCCCTACACCAGCCTTGCTAAGCGAAGTCTTCTGGGCCCCGCTCGCGGCAACGGGGGGCCGTGGGGCCTCGGCCTCGACTGTGTGGGGCAGGATTCAAAGTCAGGCTGTGGCCAGTGACGGTCCCTTCCCGGGTGGGCAAGCTCCATTTCCTTCAGCGGCTCACAGCCCAGCACCTGCCCTCTCCCACGTTCAGGTTATGCTTGGGCTTTCTTGTGACGCCATCCCGAGGCCTCGACGGGTTCTGACCACAGGGCCCCGGAGCCTGTGGATGAGGGCCCGTGTCACACACGGGCCACAGCAACATAAAAAACAGAGCTCTCCCTTCCACCGACCACCTTTTCCGTTTCCACTGATGCTTCGATTGCAAATCAAACAGACCGGCTCCTGCTTGTACGTTGCTTCCCCCAGCATCTTTTTTATCAGAATCTTAACACGCAGATGTCAACATGCTATCTTAAAAACTGCTGATACACTGTGACTTTGGATAAGCCCTCAGATACAGTCCCCTCCTATACACACCGCCAACCCGCACACGAGCTCTGTCACTGCTTCTCCACGATACACCTGTGCCAGGAGATGTAGGAGGGATTGCCAAGTTTCTTCCACCAAAACCTGCTCCGAGAGCCTAAAAATAAACACCTGATGCCCAGGGCTTCCGGCTGTGTGCCCGGCACTGCCTTAGATGTCCACAGATATTCATATTAGCAAACACTAAGCACCTACTACGTGCCAGGGGAGACAAGAGGCAGGAAGGGCAGATGTGTAGGCAGACTATACTGTGTGGTCAGCTAACAGAGGGTTAATTCCACCCAGGGCCAAGAGAAATGGCTTCCACAGTGGGATGACTTTTCAGTGGGATTCTGGAGGATGAACAGGAATTTTCTGAAGTGGGGGGAAGAAGGATAAGTGGCTGGCTTTCTAAGACAAGGACATACATACACGAAGGGCATAGAGAACCCGAGGGTCCGGGTATCTGAGGAATGACAAGGTGCTCCGGGACACAGAAAAGAGGTGGCATGGAAAAGGGACAGGGCAGGGGCTGGGCGCATGTCATGTGAGATGGAGCTGGGAAGGTAGGACAGAGCCAGGTAGTGGGGGGACCTCAGATGCAACGCCAGTCGTCCACACGATCTCCGAAAAACATCTGTCAGTTCAGTGACCTGGGGACTGCCATTCATTCATTCATTCATTCGGGCATTTCCATTAAGGTCCCACAAGGGCTCCACCCAGCCGGGGATACAAAGCAACAACACAAAAGATATCCCAAGGTGGTACCTCTAAGGCTGAGTGCAGATGACAGTGGAGGTTGACGGTGCAGGTGAGCCCGAACAGCCGCGTCTGAACAGCTGGGGGTAGCGGGTGGCACACCAGTAGAAGGAACTGTGTAAGCCCAGGTGTGGGGTGGACGGCGTGTGCTGTGCTCACACCCATGAGAAGGCAGCTTCCATGTTAGGGCCTCTAAGAAGGCTAAGGATGCTTAGTGAGGCCTGGTGCAGGGACGCCTTAAATGCTGAGCTCAGATGGTAGGACTCCACCTTGCAGCTAACCAGGAGTCACCCCTGCCTTAGGAACAGCAAACAGCTGGCGGTGGAGGTGGGGAGATTGATGATGGCAGCACAACAGAACAGTCAAGAATGACCAGAGGAGGAATCTCGCTTCCCAGCCAGGGTACTGCCCAGTCCCCCAGCCCACAGGAAACACCCATCCGGGCCTCCAGCAGGAAACTGTCCCCCCTCCCTGGAAATGGCATGGCTTCCCAGGGCAGGTGGTGTCCCAGGCAGGTGGCCCGTGCCCCCTCCAGTCACCACAACCACAACCACCCCCAATATCATTGCTGCCCTCCCCCACCGGGGTGGTCACCAAACTCAACCACCTTCCCTTCCCTCTTGCTGTTCCCTTGCCTCCTGGCTGTTCCAACCTCTTCAACGCCCTTTCCTCCTTCTCCCACCTCCAGCTGGGAGCGTGGCTTTTCTAAACGCCATCCGGGCCCCCATTCCTCCTCCCCCAATCCTCACAGCAATGTGTGTGAGTGATCCTTTGACGGTCACACTCTACACCATTTGGCAGTCTCCGTGCAGCGTCTCAGCTCCCCCGTGTCAGGATCTACATCCATGACTGAAGGCCCCCAGGGAGCCCAACACAGGGCCTTGCCCATGAGACCCCTAGATAGAAAAAGCACCAGGCACCCACCCCGTGCCATCCACTAGTATGGTGCGTCATTGAGAGAACCTGGCTTTGCCCCCTGTTCACCGCCTTGCCCCATCCACGCGCAGTATGTGGTCCACAACGAACACTAATCAACATTAGCAGGGGTACAGCTGCCTGCACACTGTCCCAGTGGGACAAACCCCAGGCCTGAGCAAGGAAAGATCTACCCAGCTCGATGTCATAGATACATTCCCAAAAACCTGAGTTGCATTCATTGCTTTTATGGGCGAAAACCTGCATTTTATTCCAGATGCACGAGAGTGAGTTGGCCAATTTTGAGGCTCTCCACGGGGAATTTTTTTGAACAAAGAAGAATGGCTCCCTGATTTGTGTTTGATAAAGGATGATTTCCTATACCAAGCGTCCTTAACACAGGGAGCACCCATATGTTCTGAAGTCAGGGACTTACGAGCCTGCCATTACCTCCATCCCCACCAAAACCACTTGGATTGCATGTGACCCACTGGGTCCCCACCTCCGATGCAGTTCCTGCCAAGCCAGGCCGCACTTCCTTCTCTCACCGCCGATCCCTGTCTGAGCGATGCATTAGCAACGTTCGTGCGCCGCCAGAAATACACTGATACCTCTAGAATTCACACAGGACTTCCTCCTTAGGAAAAAAAAAAAATTCCCTACCCACATCCCATCCACCAAAAGAATGCTTAATCAATGAAAAAATTAACTGTATCCCTAAATAAAGAAGTGCAGATATTTTCTTTACAGTGCTTTATTAATTTGTAAATACCATTATTGAATTTTTGAAAGTTCTAATTTAAATGTATTGATCTATTATTGTTTTGTGGATTTTCCACCCAAATGTCTTGGAGGAAATGAATGGCTAACACGGGACCACTGCAGCTGCGGAAACTTTGCCAAACCGTTAAAAGAGTGTTTTGCACACACACTGCGTAAGGAATTGCTGTCCGGTCCACAAAGCTGACATGTTTATGCTTCATTCGGACTGGACAACTTTCTTTCAAGAGCTGTGTCGGTAGCCCTAACAGGGAAGGGGACAGGAGCTGTCTCTGGGGGCGGGTGGCCGGGGCAGATAGCAACCCGTTGAAAGTGAGTAAACACATCAGCCAAAACGTGAACAAAAGAAGGTCCCTTTTAGGCAAAATGACTCACATGGCCACTCTGAGGAGACTGAAAGCAGGGAATGAAAAGCATTCTTCTCTCCCTGCTTGCTGTCTTCCCACAAAAGAATTTAAATACGAAATATTTGCCGGTTTCCCCTGTAGTAACTTCATGGGAATTTAGTCATCAGTGCTTTATACATTAAAGGTGTTTGGACGGGGGCGGAGGGGCCAAGAGATGATGGGACAAAAGGGCTGTATATATCCATCAGGTCAGCTCTACCTCCCCACGGACGTTGACCGTGTCTATCCTTGTCCTGGACAGCCCCCATCATCCTTTCTCACCCACTCCCCATCATACTGTTCAAAATGTAAATCACAGAACACCACAGCCTCGGCACAACCATTCAAGGCTTCCCAACAGCCTGGGAATTAGCACCTGGCCCCCGCCTGCAAAGCCCAAGTGACCGTGGTCACCCTCCGCTGTGGCCTCACCTCACCAGGTCTCTCCTCCCCGACCCTAATGCTCTGGCCCATCTCTTTCGGCACGCCAGTCCTGTTCCCACCTTGGGACCTGTGCCCCTGTGGGCTCCCCTGTGACCGTCTGGACACCCGGCTCTTGCTCTGCAAGACTCCAATCAAACGTCACTTCCTCAGGGAGACCTCCCAAGAAGACGCCATCTATGTTAGGCACCCCTCCTGCCACACTATCCTCTTACCTACTGTTTGTGTCTTTGCAGGCCGAATAGCCTCTGTCCCCCTTCTCTCCCTGCCCCAAATTAAAGCTTGGCATCCAGTCCCTAGCACAGGGCCTGGCACATAGCAGGTGCAAAGACGTGCAAAATCTAATCGAGAGAAACGGGATCGCTTTTGGGGACATGATTTGTGCTGGTTATGCAGCAACAGGTGTTGAACACCTGGATAGACACAGGGCAGGTCCCTGCTGAGAAGCAGCCAGACACAAATTCTGAAAAATGGCCCACACTCAGCCCTCATGGAGCTGTACTTCCAAGGGAAGCCAAAGTTCACGATGCCCACTCCCAGTGCCTCAAGGCTAAACTTCAGAGGGCACAAGGTTCCTTCTGGTCTGAGAGCACTCACGTCCGAGGCCACAGCTGAGTTTTCCTGCAGCGTTTGAGACAAATCAGTTGGGTCACTTGTGAATTATAGAGCGCTGAAAAAATTAATATTTATGACTCCTCAATATCTCCCCATTTTTCTGGCCGCTCATAACTCAGGCTCACTGGGCTCGAAGCTTCCTAGAGCTGATCCGCCACGTTCTTTGGGTGGGGGTGGGGGGTGCACGGGCCTGGCTGGGGGGGGCAATGCCATCCAGGCCACACATCACAGGGCGGGCCCTTCTCCAACACTTACTCTGTGCCTTCGATGTGATGCACGGTTTCCTGCCAACGTTCAAGCCCACGTGCTAATTTCTATGCAGGCAACAAGGAGTGCCTTGGGCTGGCTAATTAGGGGTGCAATTGCCTAATTGGGCCACGTAAAGATGGGACAAAAGGCTGACTCCTGGCAAAAAAAAATTCTGTTTTCAGAAAAAGGCTTTCCCCAAAGAATGCCCTCATACCTGGGGCTACATCTTGTGTTTACTTCTACTTTTGGGGTCTTGGGCACAGTCCCCCTGGCAGAGCTGGTCGGTGCAGGAGGCACGGAGCGGTGTGGCGTCCGCGGCACGAGCCTCGCTCTGAGGGTCCCGTTCCACCACTGCCTGGCTCGGGGACCGCGGGCGAGTTATTCCCCACTCTGGGTCTGAGCCCCTCATCCGGAAAACAGCACCCTCAAGTCCTTCCTCAGGGCCGCTGTGGAAATGAAACCCGGCAAGGCTGTAATGTGCTCAGCACAGTGCCTGGCACAGGGAAAGCGTTCCATCACCAGCAGCCACTGCTAGTCCCAGGCCCACCACAATAGCTTGGTGAGGCTGAATCCCGGATCATTTCGTTACCCCTATCCCCTCGCGGTATCTGCTGCCGTGACCGCCCCCACCTGAGGGCACCTCTTCCCTTCTTCATTCCCCCTGTCCAGGCCCCAAGCAGCCAGGTGGGCCTCCAGGTCTCCCACCTGCTGTCCTCCCCGCTCCAGCTCCCCTCAAACCCCGCCCTTTTCTGGCCCTCGCCCCAAACCCCTCCCTCCACCCGTCACCCTTTCCAGCTCTTAGGCCCTCCCCGCAATGAGGATGTGTCCGTGCCCCATCCACCTTCCATTTCATTCAAACAAGAATCGGCTCAACAAAGTACTGAACAACTTCTTTAATTAAATATCACCACCCACGCAGGCTGAAGAGGGCTCCGTGGAGAAGCCATGAGCCAGGAGTCCATTTTGCCAGACCCGGGGGTTGTCACTGGGGGACTCAGGACCCGTATGACTGTAACAATGCCACACAGTACAAGCGTGGGCTCACCGTCCCTCTAGTCCTGGCCTGGAGCTCCCCACACAGGGGATATTCAATAGGTAGACCCACGACCGGCCACCAAAGGAGCAGTGGGGACATTTTACCTCTTCCCACAATAGTTGTGTGCAAACGCCAGTCAAGAGAAGACACAAACTCCAAAATAACTCATGTTTAGGATTATAAAATAAAAGCAACAGCCTTGGGGCGCCTGGGTGGCACAGTCGGTTAAGCGTCCGACTTCAGCCAGGTCACGATCTCGCGGTCCGTGAGTTCGAGCCCCGCGTCAGGCTCTGGGCTGATGGCTCGGAGCCTGGAGCCTGTTTCCGATTCTGTGTCTCCCTCTCTCTCTGCCCCTCGCCCGTTCGTGCTCTGTCTCTCTCTGTCCCAAAAATAAATAAACATTGAAAAAAAAATTAAAAAAAAAAAAAAAGCAACAGCCTTAATATGTCAAATCATATTTATAGGATGTTTCAAAGTAACTAAACATACATAATTTCCGACTGGTCCCCCATACAAGCCAGGCATTTGATGGAGTCATACCTACCCCCGACACACTCCTCGCTTCCGGGACTCAGAAATCCAGACACCTGCCAAGGTCACTTGAGATTGATGAGGCAATGGCCCAAGCCTGCGTCCCTCAGGTACCACGCGCAGCATTTGACACAGAGTAGGCCCTCGGGACATCGGGGAAGGTGGAGTGAGCAGCTTCAGAGCAGGAACAGTGCCCTCGTGCGAGGTCAAAGGGCAAGCCTTCCTAAGCGTCTGAACCTCTGGGAGTGCTTTCCCGGAGGAGAGCTCCTCAGTGTGGGCTCCTCTCCGCTGCCCCCTCCCGCCCACCCCTTTATGTGCCGCTCACTGAGAGCAGATGGGGCCAAGGCCGGGCCAATGCAGGGACACCGACAGGAAGGAATAGGGCACCGACCTGGGGGAGACGGAACAGCATCTAACACAGAACCTCGAAGACTGGCCCAGGAGTCTCCCACCACTTCTGAAGGAACCAGACCACCCCAATTCCCTGCCAGAGTGTCATGTCGGGAGTGTCAGCAGACACAGAACGTCAGAAGGGGCGTCACGGTAGGGACAGTAACAGGGTCAGGAAGCTCTACTTCTTTCTTTGTAAGAAGTCTGCCCCGTCTCAGTGTAGAGATGGCAGGACACAGGTGCTGTCGGGCCGTCTCAAAGACTAGAAGATCACGTCACGGCAGGTCAAATTCTGTGTTCAAGGGCACATCAAGGTCGGAGACAGGGCTGAAGTTAGACACCAGAGGTCTTGGAGGGGCGTGGCCATGGGACTACAGAATTAAAAAAAAAAAAAAAAAAACCAGTTCTGTAAGCAGGGTGCACACAAGAACCAGCCAGGACTCTTGCCACATCTGGAGACCGGAGGGCCGGTGGTTGCACCAGAGAAACAAGTCTGTCCCCCTGTCCCTGAGCTCTTGCCGCACGGAGCATCTCTTCTGGAGCCTCTCTTCTCCTTCACACCTCCGCCCCAGTGCCGGGCCACATCAGGTCTCTCAAAGAAACCTCCCCACTTCCAGAGCCCCTACCTCAGGGTGGCCATGGACATGAGCCCACGGGGCAGGCACTGGCTGCCTCCAGCTTGCCCCTGGACTCCAGAGCCAGTCAGGTAGCAGGTGCCAACTAAACTCTGTTGACGCGTTGGGCTGGTACCCACGGTGTGCTGGTCACCACACTGAGTGCTGAGTACGGCAGTGAACACACCAGCAAGGCCCTGGCCTCAGGGAGCGTGGGCTTTACTGGGGGCGACAGGCAATCATCAAGGCAGCAGCCAAAGCAGCTTCAGCGGAAAGTGCTACGGGGACACAAAAAGGACTGAAGTGGGACACTGGATGGGTGGAACGATCCGGGGGGACTTCTCTGAGGAGGGGACAGTTGAGCTGACAGGCACGTGAAGGAAGAACGTTCCAGGCAGGAAAACAATAAATGAAAAGGCTCCCGGTGAACTGTTACCTGGATGACACCCCCTCCTGTCCCCTGCAGGCCCTCGCCCGCTATGTTTCCCAGTGAGACTTTGTCCAGCCCAGCCCAGCCCCCTCTGAGGGCTAAATGAAACTTGAATGCCCAGCACAGTGCCCCACACATGCCCCATACATGAAACAGGGCCATGCCGCCGTGGTCCTGGGTGGGCCCAGCCCTATTATCTGCCATATAGTCGTGGGGGGACATGTCAGATGGGGAGGCGCACACGGGCTCAGATCAGAGGCCCCCACCGCCTCTGTAGCCAGGCCATTCTGAAGCGGCTGACCAGGTGGGGTCTACAGAGACAAATCCACAGGGGTGAAGACGCACAGACAGCAGTCAGGAGGTCCAGAGCCATTATCACCATCAACAGAGAGGTGCATATGGCAGGGGGTGCCACAGACATGTGGCACTTGGCCCTCTCTTAGGGACAACTGGCCCACAGAGGAAACTCAGTATCCAAGAAGCCGCTGGAGGATGAGGGGCCAAGGTCGGGAAGGCCACGGCGCCCATTCTCCAGCCTCAGGGCACAGGCAGACACACGGGCCCACACTCACATGGAGACAACGTGCACACCCACACACACTCACTCACTACACACGCTCACCACTCACGCAGACACATACACACTCTCTCACCCAGGGTTACTACACGCGCAAACCCGAAATACACATGCCTACACGGGGATATGCCCACACACGGTCACACCTGTGCACTTACACACGTGTCCACACACACGCTCGCACACACACACGCACATATGTTCACACATATGCAGAGGGCTCTTGCGAACATACACAGATACACCACGTCATCACAGCAGTTAAATGTGCACACACATGCACGCAAGGCACACTCGTGAACACCTGTGGTCACACACTAACACACACACACTTTCATCTGCTCACGCCCACACACTCATACTCACTTGCACATTCAAGCCCGCCCACTTTCCCATCTATCCACGGTACAGGTGCACTCACACCAGCATGCCCGTGCACGCACAGCCACCTACACACATACGTGCACACACCCAGGAGCCCAGGCCCGAGGACACCTGCAGTCCAGGGGTGAGCTCCCCTGCACAGGCTGCAAGGAGGGACAGGCCACGGCTGGGCTGGCACCCCGAAGGTGGCTCCCTGGGGGGACCAAGTGCTGGGGTCACCAGTGGTTACTGCACACCAGCAGCTGTCTCCGCATGGTGACGGCACCTCTAATTGATCCCATTATCTCTCCTCCGACAGGTGAAGTGCGGCGCTACAAGGCCGGCCCTGCTGGCAGGCTGTGGTCACGGCCACCCGGGCGGGTGGGCCCAGAGCCAACGAACACAGGCTGCGGGCCCAGCAGGCGGCTCTCCCTCCTGAATAGCGATGCGCACTGAAACACCCCCGGGCCTAGGCGGCGCCTTCGTCCTGCTTCCCTGTTACTGCCACCGGTCTCTGGTGACCACTACAGACGTTGTTGTGTCCGATTCCTCCCACCGCAACCCCAACCCCTACCCCGCCCCCGCACGTCTGATCCCCGCCCCCTCCCAGGGCCGCGCCCCCCATGTCTGCTCCCAGCGCTTCACTCCTTCTGGAAGCTACAGTGATGCTCCCCCGTGAACCCTGTGCCAGGGCTGCTCCCGCGAATGGGCGCTCTGCCGGCCGCAGGCGCCCCTGCTCCTCCCCTCCCTGCCCACCGACCTGCGGGCTCCGGAGCCTGCGCGCCTGGGCACCGCCGGGTGGCCTTGCCATACCCCCTCTCCTCCCTCCCGAATCAAACTCTCCCTCGATGCAAGAGAGAGGACAGAAACAGCCCGAGGAGTTGCAGGAGGGGGAAAATTAGGAAACACTGTTTGTTGTGTTTTCCTTGGGTTTGTTTTCTTGCCAAAAAAATTACCCCCTTTGTCTTTGCGCAAAAGAGGCAATGCGGGCACCTTCTGCTGGGCACCGAGACGGTGCCAACGTGCCTTTCGTAAGGGCGGCTTCTGTTCGCTTTCTAGCCTCACCAGATATATTTTTAACATAAAAAACACTATATTTAATTGGTTATGGATCTCTGTTCTCTTAGCACTACTGGATATCACAGAAAAACACATTAGTACAGAGCAATTAGTGTGATGGCAGTAAACAACTAAGGCACTATTAAGCTGTGGGTGATTAAATAGTATTACTTTTTATTTTTTATGGTGCTAGACTAAAAGATGGAGGAGATTGAAAATATATATATCCCATTAATATTAATATGAAATATAAATAACAGGTGTCTTCCCACTTCTTCTAAAGGTACAATTTATACCCAGCACTTCAATCTATAGAGAGGTACTCTTTTTTTTTTTTTTAATGAAAAAATCTCTTTCTTTATACACTCCGGGGCAGTATTTCTTATCTTCATGCACCCGGATATTTAGGCAGAAATATTATTTAATTGGAGATACAGAGTTAGGCGAAATAATGCCCACACCTATTTCGCCATTATAAATAAATAAATAAATAAAGCGTCCTGCCAATTGAAATATACTCCATCATTTCTGTCTCTTCAAGGAGCAAATCAAGCATTATGTGATAAGCGGACTGCAGGCGGGGGGCAAACAGGCAGGTGGTGGGTGGGCCAGGGCCGGGCCTGGCTGCACCTTGCTCTGGGCCCACCCCTCGCCCGGTGCCCATGGCAGCTCAGGCCGCTCTCTCCCTCCGTGTGTGTAGATCATCCTCTGGGTTCTGGCACATCTTTTCCTTTCGGCATCTGATTAAGTTAACAATGTGCTGCTATTTGCATGCAGATTTGCCGGGGCTTTCTCTCCAGCTGCTCCCGGAGACTTGGTCTTTCTCTGCGTTGTGATAGCACAGCAGTCCCTAAATGCAATCTTTGTCAGACCCAGGTGTGCTCTCATTGAGGACGCCTTCGTTCCAAGCAATTTTTCTTTCTGTAGCATTTATAAGGCTCTATTATAGTATAGCCACATCTGGAGGAAAATTCTCCTATTAATTATATACTTTTACCACTAGGAAGACAAATTCTAAAAGATACCAACATTTTTGTTGTTGTTGTTCTTATCTCTTTGACAGCCTGCATTTTATTTTATTTTGTTTTGTTTTTCCAGGCATTTCAATATTTAAAGAGCCATTAACCAAAGGGGGGGGAGGGTGGTGGTGAATTTCTAGGAAAAGAGAAACAACAGAGCCAAAATCTTAATGTCAGCCCTGCTTTACCTCACCAGGCAAGTCTGGGGAAAGACGCCACAAGGCTGGGCACGGGGCTCAGGATGGGGACCAGGCAAGTGAGAAAGAGTTCCGTTCGGCTAGAATTAAAAAAGAAGGAGAAGAAGAAGAAAAAAGAAAAAAAAAAAAAAGCAAGTGCTATTAACCTTTAACCTCGACAGCTCCCAGGTGGACACTCGCTCACGTCACCAAATGCCAGACAATTTGATTCTTCCACAGTCCAAAAGTAGAACCAAATTGGATCAGCATGGTGACCCAGATGCTGTGTTTTTTTTTGGGAGGGGGGAAGAGGACGGGAGAGTTGGGGGTTATTTTTCAATCAGATTTGAGGCAGATTAAAAAGAAAATCTGTAGCTAAGTATTCACTGTCATTTTTCAGAAAGAGACAGCAAGAAGCTTTGCCCAAAGAATCTGAAAGTGACTTTAGAGACAGGTCGGAGGTGGGGGGTGGGGGGTGGGGGTGAGGGTGGGGGGTTGATTTGGTCATTTTTGTTCTGCTGCTTTATAAAAACCGCTTTTTGGTATAGTCAGATCAGATGCAGGAGAAAATGGATAGAATCAAGCTGAAATGTAGGAAAAGTTTTAACAGCTAGATGATTCTTATTTGAATGTATAATATAGTTAAAGCACTAGAGAATGTAATTTTTTATTCCAAAATTACTTTTGCAAAGGGCTATGTCCTGTGTGAACAAGAGTACCTGTGTATGTGTGCGTGCACACGTGTGTGTGCGTGTGTGTGTGTGTGTGTGTGTGTGTGTGTGAGTGTTCTGTGCTGGGAGGCTGCACATACACACACACAAAGAAAGCTAAAACACTTTGAGAACAGGGGAATCAAAATGGAACCATTCTTGCTTTTCAAGCCAAACTCCATCAGGTAAAATCCCAAGAGGGTTCTGGCCCCTCAGTCCAGCTCCTATGACAGCAATGCTGAAGCATCTTCTCAACCTGTCCCCAAAGCTGGCATCAGAAAGCACCCAGGGCTGTCTGTGCCCCGGTGTGGCAGGGGCGGCTCCCAGTCGGCCACCCGTGAGCAGCGAGATCACAGACGTGGGGCCTTTCTGAGTCCTGCCTCTGAAGGCCCGAGTTCCTGCTCCTGGCCAAGTCCGCCTCTGCTCACTGGTGCTATCCCCTTTCCCTCAAATGACGCGCCAGAGAGGCCCTACGATTTAGAGGCCACCTTTGGATCCTGCTTCAGCCTCAGTGTCTTCAGCTTTGAAATGGGAAGAATAAACCCTGCCCCAAGTGGGTACTACATGAAGGAAGGGCTGTGAAACGGGTTCCGGATACAGGTGATAAATAATGATAAAGTTTACTGAGATTCTTTTTTCTTATGAATTAGCTGCTCCTCCCTCCCTCCAGGGAGACAAGGAGCAGATTCTGGCCCATGACACTTAAGAATCTATGCATTTCAAAAACGTATATTTTTTTAGAAGAATAATGCAAAGAGGAAGAACCATTTTTTTTTTTTAATTTGACCCTTTTGGGGCCACTTGCCTTTTAAATCCTCTTGCCTGCTGGCATCCCAGTACCCTCCCCCCCACCCCCACCCCCACCCCGATACCCTCCTGCAAAAATAGAGCAGGGAGACAGATGCAGTGATACTGGATTACATCACTGGATAGCATGAGGCATTGAGGGGAGGAAAAAAAATCAGAAAAGACAAATGACATTTGCTGCTATAGTGTGCTATTTTAGTGGTGATGGCTTGACTTTTGGCCCAAACGCATATGCCAATGGCAAGGCTAACTCCAGGGACTCACAAAAAAGAATGTGTGTTCACAGCTGTACTGTACTCCAATACAGATTACATGTTTTCAGTGTTGCGGCCACAACAGAATGCTAATTAACATACTGGAGTGATGAGTGCGGCTGGAAGGGCCTTATTGTTCCATTATTTCATGAAGCCCAGCTGCCTTTGTTTATGTCACTTACCCTCTCGTGCCACAGGTTTTTACTCCAAAAATACTATCCCAATACAACGTTAATATTTAAAAAACAAAGAGGTGGCAGATTGTCATTTTTGTGTCAGTCTCAAACTGCAGAACTGTTAAGCTGTTCTGGTTCGGTATTTAGAAATAATTTAACGGCCATATTCAGACACTGCCTGCATTCTAACATAATGGCTGAATACTTGAACCAAGCAAATGCATAACTATCCTGACATCACTTATGAGATTTAGATTGGTCAGTTAATGGAAGTCTTTACCAGAATCAATACCATAACAGCTTCTTGAAATGAACGTGATTTTTTACACGGAGTGCTGCAAACAATAACTACAGAAATATACTACCTTTGTACCCGGCACAAAGAAGCAAGGATGCAAAATTAAGAAGCAATTACATTTTTGCAAACTAATATTACAGTCGATTATTAAAAACAAACACTTTCAAAAATATGTACTTATCATTAAAGAATTGGAGAGCATTAATACCCCCCGCACCTGATTAATCATTTTTTTACACTTTTTAATAGCTGTTTCACCTACTGGCTGCGTTATCAGGTTGCTATTAAGTATTGATATCGATGATTGATGTAATAATGATTAAATAAAAAGCCATATTTAGAGCCTGGTGGGGGTTTTTTTGTGATTTTTTTTTTCAGAATCCTCATTCCAAAGAATACCGTCTGCTGGCTAAATTAGTTTTTTTTTTTTCTTTTGCCTGGATGGTGCATAAAAGTGACATTCTATAAAATACAGGTTTCCTCAAATAGTGTTCCACCAGCAATCTATACATACTACAGTAATTTGCAATCACGGTCAGGGAAAGCTGTTGGCTCAAACCCAAAATGTTTATGGTGCATTGCTTCCCCAAAGAACAAAAACACCCTGGAGTTTTATTTCAGATTTCCCTAAATGCGCCTTTATTGACACCAGGTACAATAGTTGGGGAAATACGTAATACCCCAGCACAGACACCATTCAACCGGAGTCATAAATTAAGTTAGAAAAGGTCTCCCCTAAAAAGTATAGCACTCCACTAATCAAAGCCACACTGTCGCTCAAGAACACGAAATCTTCCCAATAGCCAATTGAGTGAACGAACCATGGTTGCTTTTTAACGAGTTTAACTGGTAATCTCAGATAAATGGAGAACCGCTTGAAGTGTCTGTCTTCTATAAGGCAGTAATGAGAGGATTTAGAGCATTCTGCATCCCAAACTGCGTATAACCAAGAGAATGCCACAGGTGTGTCACCATCTACGACAGAGTGCTTTCTCAGCTATGGCCATCCCCCACTGTGGACACAACATAGATTTTTTTTAATTGGATCCAGGAGCTAGCTAAATTATCCAACTGCTCTGTGCTTAAGCCCCCAGCTAGCTTATATACCAATAATAATAAACTTTCCATAATAGCAGCTCAGCCTATTACTGTTTTTTTTTTCTTAACCTAAAAGTGGAAGCACTTTATTCTGATTACAGCCACCAGAGAAACTCCTGAAAAGGTTTCCTCCTAAAAACAACAACAACAACAACAACAACAACAACAACAACAAGAAAAAGCTGCTCAAGAATTACAGAAGGGATCCAGGTAAATAATATTCAATTAGGTACACACGTGTTTTCATAGGAAAACCTGCTTATCTTATGGTACCGGGAGAAAATAATATCAAAAGCCCTCCCTTTGTAATTTGTGGGTGAATTCCCCCTCCGCCTTTAAAATGTTTATTTGCCAGGTCAAAGCAACAGCCAGTCATCTCCGCACGCTGGGACAGTGACAGCCAACGTGGAGGGCTACGCGACGCCGGACCGGTCAGACTCAATTTGATACAGCTTCAGTTAGATCGTCTACACTCCATGCATTCGTGTTCAGTTTGCGAAAATAAAGCGCAAGCCCTGCGCTGCCACTGTGAGCCTCAGAAAAGTGTTAAATTTATAAATAAGAGATCAAAATCCGTTAGTGGGCAGAAATAATATCTTCGAGCTAAATACATGGCTCCACCATTTGGACACATTTTTAACAATCCCACTTAAACTTTGCGAAAACTCTATTGAAAATTTAACCTTGTGCTCTTGAAGCTGAAACTGATAAAACTTAATAGCAACAAGGCAGTGAAACACTAATAAACTCATTATAGATCACATAAATGGGATGTCTGCATGGCTGCCAGACAGCACACATAAGCAGCGTCAGTTGCAAAAAGCGAAGGCAGGCAAGGTGGTACGGATGTCTGTGTGGACAGTTGGAGGAAGAGGATATGGTAACACTTCACGAGGAGTTTGCTAAATTTACTTGATCAGGCAGTTCATTTAGAAATTTCAGATGCTAATTATAGGTGGGTGCAGACAAGCTGGTATGGAAGACTGAGTTTTCCCGAGGCCCGAGAGCCATGTCAGGGCCCATACTTCCAGAAGGGGTTCTGAGTCCTCCAAACTCTCTCCACTTGACGACCTTCACTTCAACCGGGTCCCTCCTCAGACCCCAGTGGCTTCTCCCCAGCAGGATCCATGGAATCACCCCCCAGAACGGGGGAGCACCAGAGAACCTCGAAGCCTACTAGCGAAATTCCAACCCACATGTTCAGTGTGGCCCACATGGAGACAAGAAAAACAAGTAAGAGGGGTGCCTGGGTGGTTCAGTCGGTCGCGTGTCCGACTACAGCTCAGGTCACGATCTCGCGGTTCGTGAGTTCGAGCCCCGTGCTGGGCTCTGTGCTGACAGCTCGGAGCCTGGAGCCTGCTTCGGATTCTTTGTCTGCCCTTCTCTCTGCCTCTCCCCTGCTCATGCTCTGTCTCTGTTTCTCAATAATAAATAAATGTTAAAAAAAATTTTTTTTTAAAGAAAAACAAGTAAGAGTCATCAGCTTGCAAACACTGGCTAAGTTCCATATGAAAATGTGGATTTTTGACCTCCCCGGAGAAACCCAAAGGTCTAGCAATCCCAGACCCACACTCCCGTGGACAACCCGCAGAGTGTGCATTCATTCTGCAGGTGGTCACAAGCTTGTCCACTGATGAGGATGCTCTTGCCCCTATGGCACCAGAGTTCTGAAGCCCTAGTCTTCACCATTCAGAGGCCGCTGATCAGAGGAAGGGGAAGACATGGTCAAGAGAAGCTTCTCCAAAGGGAAGCTGGAGGGTGAACTGGAAGGACTGGACTTCACGTCCCAGGCCCTACCCTACAGCGTTCAACCAACGTGTGGCCGCAGAAGCCAGTTCTGCCCCAAGGCAAGGCCCTCTGTGCAGATGGTTAGGAAGTACACCTCCTTCCCACCATTGTGGAGAGGATCTATCAATCCCGGAGGCACCAAAGAGGGAGACTAGGGCAGAGGCTCTGCCCTTTAGTTTCTCCAAATGTGAGGATCAGACACCCAGAGATAAGGCAAATGGTGGAAGACAAAGGACCAAACCCTGTGTAAAGACTTTACCAACCCCAGGGAACCACCGTTCTTAGCCTGGGGAGAGGCCAGGATGCCACAGGGATGGGAGGAAGCGGTAGGAAGGACTGGGACAAGGGAAGAGGAGGTGGAGGACGGAGGCGCAGGTGGAGGCAAGACAAGTGGGAGACACCACGCGTGGCCATCACTCCCTGTAGTCAGTAGTGTAGGTCACAGCCAGCGTCAGAGCTCACTCACTCCTGGTCTATTCTAGACTCTTGCAGCCCACCCTGCAGCTGGTCCTGCACTTCCTGGGGTCTGGTTAAAACTGAGCAGGATGGGCAACACCCCAGACCTCCTGAATCAGATACACATTAAAGGTGCAGATCTATCCACCTAACACAGCAAGTGGATGGCCACTGACCGGGGGCGGGGGGTGGTGTGCACATTTCTAGCAGACACATGTTTCAAGTCCATCCACCTCA
Organism: Lynx rufus; assembly: GCF_022079265.1. NCBI lineage: Eukaryota > Metazoa > Chordata > Mammalia > Carnivora > Felidae > Lynx > Lynx rufus. The sequence continues at coordinate 18,429,815 of NW_025814830.1, forward strand.
ATGATGTTCTTTTAGACCATCAATAAATATGGCTTCGGTAGTCAGATGATATTTAATTAGCCTTAAACTCTTTTATTTCATGTAAGTTAGAGCCTTGCCTGAGACACTTCATTTGGAAAGTAACCTGGCACTCAAGATTAAAATGAAATATTAGCATGTCAGTGGTAGCTTCATCGTGGTGAGCTCCCCTTCTGCCCTCCAACCCTGCAGGGGAACCACATGGCACTGCTTCCAAATCTCCACCACCCGCCCCCCACAATATACATACACACGAGAGATTTGACATATGGGCTCTCAGAGGTGAGGGTTCAGACTTTCCTACATGCAATAGGGGCTGTAGCCCTTAAGAAGTGAGAAATCGAAAAAACTCATCTTTGTCAATGTTGGAATTAAATTTTCATCCTTTTGTCTGAATTTCCTTTCTGCACCTCAGAGCCACCAAACCCACCGGTGCTTCAGAGCCTTTACAGGGACTGAACCCTCTGTCCAGGAGCTGCCCCTCCTCGCAAGCTGACTTGCTCTTTGGAGGCCGAACTCAATGTCACCTCCCCAGAGGACCTTCCCTGACCTCTCAGTCTCAGCTAGGCCTGCTCTCTCTGCCTCAGATCCCCCTATTTTAATACTCTGCATGGCATGTGTCCCTACAGATCGTTTTCTGGTTTCTTCTTCTATTTGTTGATTTGTTTATTGCCTGCCTCCTCCAACTAGAATGTCTGCTACACAAAAGCACGGATTTTGTTTTGTTTTCTGCTATATTCCCAGGGCCTAAGACAGCGCCTGGCTCATCAAACAGGATAAAAGGAAGGAGGGAGGGAGGAAAAAGAAATGAGAGATTAGATCATAGATACATAGTCAAATGAGAGCTACACAGACACAGATGATAAAGAAATAGAAAATGGATGGGGGGATGGAAGGATGAATGACAGATGATAGGTAACAGAAAGAAAATGTATGGATGGATACAAAAAAGAAATAGATAGATAGATAGATAGATAGATAGATAGATGGATGGAAGGATGGATGGATGAATGGATGGCTGGATGGATGGATGGATGGATGGAAGGATGGAAGGAAGGATGGATGGATGGACGGATGAATGGATGGATGGATGGATGGATGCATGGGATGGAGGGATGGATGGATGGACGGATGGACGGATGGAAGGACGGATGGATGGATGGACGGATGAATGGATGTGTAGATGGATGAATGGATGAGATGGATGGATGGATGGATGGATGGATGGACAGATGGACAGAAGGAAGGAAGGAAGGAAGGAAGGAAGGAAGGAAGGAAGGACAGATGGAAGGATGGATGGATGGATGGAAGGATGGATGGGATGGATGGATGGGTGGATGGATGGATAGGATGGATAAATGGATGGATGGATGGATGGATGGATGGAAGGAAGGATGGATGGACAGATGGAAGGATGGATGGATGAATGGATGGGATGGATGGATGAATGGATGGGATGGATGGATGAATGGATGGGATGGATGGATGGGTGGATGGATGGATGGATGGATGGATGAATGGATAAGATGGATGAATGGACAAACGGACAGATGAACGGATAGGATGGATGGATGGGTGGATGGATGGATGGGTGGATGGATGGATGGATGGATGGACGAATGGATAGGATGGATGGATGGATGGATGGATGGATGGATGGATGGATGGACGAACAATGGACAGATGGACAAATGGATAGACAGACTGACAGCCAGCCAGCTCAAGCAATCAGACACTTTGGCTGACCCAGAAGAGCATGGTGCCTACTCTTAAGAGTCTTGCAATCTGGAAGAGAAGAGTCAGAAAGCACGGCCCCAGCAACTGCTCACAGCATTGTCAGATGTGACCAAAGCAGCACATGATTCAATGACAACTGGGGATCCTGAGGGCAGGCAGGAGCTCAGAGGAAATCTTGCTGCAGGGGCTGGAGGGACTGGCTTCCTTAGGAGTGGGGCAGGCGATGGCTCCATGGAAGAACCTGAGCCAGATCCTAAGAACCTGGCTGGATGCAAACATTCCAAAGAGCGACACCCAGTGATTCCCAAAGGCTGGCAGACAGGTGATTCAGACACACAAGATGATTTTAGATGATACACAGAAAAACTCTTTTTTTAAAAAAAAATTAACAACTTATATAATTATTTCAATAGTCACCATGAAAAATATATAACTGGTACACCAAACCAGGGATTTCCTAGATATTATTATTTTAGAGCAAAGCTAAATATAATAATCAAAAGAAGGGTGACCTTTTAAAAACACATGAAGTCTACAAGCAGGTTGTACTCAATATGGTAAAAATCAAAAACAGAGGTATGTGAATGATGACAGTGTGCAGCTTAGACCCAAGGAGTGGTTCTCGGCTCTGACTCTGCCCTCCCCCCACACTGTCCCAAAAGGCCTGGAAGGCCTCACCCACGGGAGGCCTTGCTCTGCTGGCTCTGGTCCCCAGCTGGGCTGTCAGAGGCAGATGTGACTTAACAGTCCTTCCCTGGGTTTGTAGAAGTGGCAAGGATGTGTCCGAGTGCACGAGGCCCTCCTTGGGCGCGCATCCCCACTCTGCCAGAGCCAGATGGGAAGCAGAAAGTGCTCCAGGGAAGAAATCCACAGGCCGGCCCCGCCTCTTCCAGAAGCAGCCACAGAAGTCCCAGCAAATTCCTCCCCTTTGAAAGGAGAGAAGGAAGAGACAAGAGAGAGACAGAGACAGAGAGACAAAGAGAAAGACAGGGAGACAGAAACAGAGAGAGACAGACAGAGAGACAGACAGACAGACAACAAATGCTAGCTAAAGTCCTTATCAGGAAGAAAAATTTTTTAAAGCATGAACTCTATTTATACCCTGAATAAACAAGATAATTACGTGTTCGTTTCATAAGTTGTGCCGTGATTCCAAGATCACCAGTGGCCATGAATGTTTGGATTTCACATAAGCATGTTTAAAAGCCATGGGTCTTGACCCTCTGACCAGGAAGCTAAGCTTAGCCAACACTTTCACACTGCGATCAAGGCATAAAGCAGAGAGTTGAACAAACTAACATTCTACTCTTGGAATCAAAGTATAAGCAGAAGAACTGATGAATCTGCTAATTGTCCCGTTGTTTGTGCCTGCTCTTGACATTGGCACACACCCCTGGTACAACCCAAAGTGCATCTTTTGCACACATATGCCGAGAAAAACGTGTATGCCTCTGATGAATGTGAGTGTAGAGGTTTTCTTAAAAAAGCAATTCCCTCTTTATTATTTTCATTTTCTTTTAAAGGCCAGCTCACTGTGGACACTTCATGGGCCTGGCCTGAGTGTAGAGAAACTCCCTGCAACTGAGCGCCATGGGTCAGCGGGGCACGGGCTGGACACCCCAAACCTCACGCCATCTCTGCTTCACCCCTTCCTGAGGTCACTGTAAGTCCCGATCAGGAGAAGAGTAACGTCTAATTCTGCAAAAGGCTGATGGGTATATTCTTTCTCCCCAGCCCCATATCCACTGCCCAGGTCAGCCCATTTCTCAGGTACATCCCAATTGATCACAAACTCCCTGACCTGGCATGCAGCCTCTCTCACCATCAGTCAGGTCTCCCCACACTTCCACTCATGCTAACGTGTACCCTAAGTGCCAACACCACAGAGCTACTTGTCACTCCCCAACACCAAGCCCGTCCCCAGTTTCCCCTCTACTGCCTCTGCCCAGAATGGCCCTCAGCATCCCCTCCCCCCACACACCCCAGCTGCAAATGCGCCTGGCAAATTCCTGCCTTCTGCAAGCAACTTCCCTCTTGCCTTTCCCTCATCTCTATTTATGAAAATCTTTTGGGGCCCCAAGGCCCAGCTGCAACACCAGCTCTCCATGAAGCTCTTCCTGAGCCACACAATGAGTCTGACTTTTCCCTTTTTATTTATTTTATTTTTTATTTTTTGGAGAGAGAGAGAGAGAGCGAGAGCATGACCGGGGGAGAGGGGCAGAGGGAAAGAGAGAGAGAGAGAATATTAAGTAGGTTCCACGATCAGCACAGAGCCCGACACGGGGCTCGATCTCGCAACAATGGGATCATGACCTGAGCCAAAATCAAGAGTTGGATGCTCGACTGAGCCACATAGGAGCCCCTGACTTGTCCATTCTTAAAAGGACTGTGCAGTGCTGAGCACAGTCAGCATCGTATTCACATTGCTCTTACTTATTAATCTCTCGCTCCCCAGTTTGAATTTGTGGCTCTCCATTTAACCTAGGAGGTGGCACTGGTCACATTCTCATTGTGATATGGCTTTCTGTGTGTCTTCTCCCCTCTGTCTGTACCCTTCATTGCTCAGACGGTAGCAGACAGAGTGGCAAAGCTTTGCACATTTCTGTTGGCTCAAACTCTACTGAAGACTGACACGCCTGACTCGCCTCTGGGCACATCCTTTTAGGCTAAGTGTCAAACATGCTTAGGGACAGTCCTTGGGGTCATACTAATTTGCAGCCCTGGTTATAGCTACCTCCTGCAAAAGTAGTACACTCCAGAGCCTTCTGGGTTTCAATCCTAACTGAACTTACTGTTCCCCATGCAAACTCCACAGAAAATCTGGATTATGAGGGACAGACAGGAAATACCATGTGTCCCTCTACCTCTCAACCTAGAATTCTAGGGGCTTGCCCCAACTCACCCAGTAATAGGTGGGCGCTTGCGACACAAGATCCAAATCAAAGTGTTCAGCTGCTGTCAGCTCTCAATTTCTCTCTGATTTAAAACAAGATCCAACAGTAGCCCAACAGGCCATATTGAGAGGAATGAAAGTATAAATTGGTCTTGTTGGCCTTGAGGCTAAACCTCAAATGCAGAACCATCTTTAAAATCCTATTTCAACTGTCCTCCCAAAAGCAGTAGGGCTCTGTGTTCTTCTTCATGGCGCCGGATCCTTTGAACCCAACTTTGCTGAGCTGAGGCAGATGTGAGGACCGTCCCAGAATCACATCACTACCAACCACTCCTGGCAGCCACCTCCCCCCCCCCCCAACACACACACGCATGTGTCAGGGAAGGCTTGATACGGAAGGAAAGTCGAGATAGTTTTCTCCCTCTCTTTTCTTTCCCACCTGGCCCATTACCATACCCATGAAGACCACCTGGGTCAGTGAGAGAGAAAAGCCATCTTGTCCTTATCCAACAGATACTGCACCATCGTACACACAGATCTTTATTTCCTACATAAAGCTAAAAGGCTTGTGCCCACTTTATTTTTGGTGCATTACCTTCCTTTTTCATTTTAATTAGCGTGCCCGAAACAAAAGACGATGATTTCAAAATATACTAGCAGCGCTGCAAAACCATCAAGGCAGGGAGTTGTTCTTGCCTTTGTCACCTCTTACCAAAGGAGGGGACGCTTGGGACCGGGGAGAGGAAAAGTGTCCCCACCTGGACGGCAGTTCTTCCCTCGGTTTACCCAGAGAGAGAAGGAGAACCCGGGTTTTAGAAGGGTTAGGCTTGGTGAAGGAAGATCCCCGGGGAAAGAGTCATCCTGGGAGGAGCTGGGACAAGACGGATGGCCGGGGCTGGCCCACCCAGGCCCTCGGTCCACCAGGCCTGGAGCCAGGGGCAGTAGAACAGCAGGGAAGCAGCTAGAACGCCTGCCTGTGGGCAGTGGATCTGGCCCTAAGTCCAGTCCCTTTGCTTCTCTGGCAGCCAAGCCCGGTGTTCCCTGCAGAGCGGCCTCCCAGAGAGCCAGCCTGTGTGGGTTGCATGGCCCCCAGCAGACTGTCTTTACCGCGGAATATGCTGGAAAGCAGCTTCTTCTCTCCCTCTGCTCGCTAGGAAACCCGCCCGCTTGATCCCCAGGACTGGCACACCTCTGCTCCAGGCACAGCTGCCGCCACCAGAGTCAAAGGGGCACTCGGCCTGAAGCTCTGGAAGAACAGGGCCCTGACAGTGACACAGCTCATGCTTGGGCTAAGCTTTGGTCATTGAGAGACCAGGCCATGGGCAATGGGGAAGTTGATTTTTCTTTTTTTAATGGAGATACAACCCAGATCCCTCTTATCACGTTTCTACAGCTGCCCATACTGCACTGTGTGGGACAGACAGACATCCACACGAGGCCAGGAGAAGTGAGGCACCATGGGTTAATGTGCCTCTTTTTTTTTTTTTTTTTTTTTTTTTAAATGTTGTGGTGTCTATTTGCAAAGCTGACCTAATGCACGGCCTCACAGCTCTCAACCTCTGAAGGGCCAAGAGGGACACAGGAGCCTTTGTCTAGGGGCAAACAAAGACAAAGTCATGGCAGAGTGGACCCTGAAGTGACGTGGGACGACCGCCCCGCCAGTGAGGACGCCTGCCTCACAAGGCTGCTCGCCGGGGCGGATTCCGAGGGAAGTGGCAGCAGGAAATGTGTGTCCAGCAGCCTCCACCCCGCTGCCTGCCTGGTCCCCACTCTTGGGAAGGCCCCACTCTGAGCGAGCTCAACTCAAACCCAGGGAGAAGTGGCATTTCCCCGCCACGCCAGCCCACACAAAGAGAAGCATCTCCAAAAAGAAAGATCCAAGGCACGTCTTGACACCTTAATTGAAGCTGGTCATTGAGACTTCTCCAGGCCTCTCCCCTGACCCCCTCACTCCAGAGTAAAACCCCCTGAAAGGTCTTTCCATTATAACCTGGTTGCAAAGCAGAAAGGGCCATTATTAGCTCCATACACGAATCAAGCGCCATTAAGGGGAAAGAATGTGACATGAAGCTTTTGTTTCCAGAAACGAAAGAAAGAAGGCCAACGAGAAAAAAAAAAAGGAGAGAAAGAAGTAGGGAGAAATGAAAGGAGGAGGAGGAGAGGAGAAGCCCCAGCAGCCCCAGCAGTGGAAAGAGAAACCAGCACCCAGATGCGGGGGAGGCTTTGCCGGGGCTGGTGCCGGGTGGCAAGAAGGGTTAAATTTATGTTCCATTACAAGTCCCCTTTTTTTTGGTTTCATCTTCTCAGTAAAACACATAACTTAAAATGAAATCAAATATTAAAAATGACAGACTCTATAAGTGCTGTGAGTAACTCCAGGTCACGGAGGGAGGGACGAGCCGGCGAGTTGTCAGGCACTATCTGTCAGAGTGAATTAGAAACAATCAACAGACACTGAAAGGGAAGGTGATTGTTATTAGGCAGCGGGGCTGGGATCGGGCTGCCCAGATGTGGTCGTGCATATCAAGGACAGGAAGCAGCAGTTTAATTCAGGAAGCCCCGGCGAACAGGGCAGCCGAGAGGAGAAAAGTCCTTTGTCGCTAATAAGCTGGAAGTTACTTTGATAACAGCAGGGTTAGACTTGAGAATAAAACACATTTCTTTCACTACCACACACCATTAATATCACAGAAATGCGGGCGGAAGCGACGCCGGGCGCACGCGGGATTAGCTGCTGGCCTGCCTTGCCCTGCAGCCGGGGAGGCCAGGCTCGAGGCCCCACCTGGACCAAAGCCTCCCCCACCCGGACCGAAGCCTCCGCTCCTTCCGGGGCCAGGCTCCTTCTGACCACGTCAGGCCCCACGGTCGCCCTCCAGAAATGTCGTCTGGCCGAAAAAGCATAAAGATAGTATATTTCATTATTTCCCAGTGTCAGGCCCTCCCGTCTCTGTGGCCTGTGGGGAAGGTGCGAGCCCGGTAAACAGCCTCCATATAATGAAGTCCATGTATGCAGCAACGGAAAACAATTTTATATGCAGACAAGGCCCGATTTCATGAGAAATTACTTATGCAGGCGTTCTGCAATTATCCTGTGATACTTTCAGGCAACAGTCTGACAGCAGTTGTGCAAACAATAAAGGGATTACAGAAATAAAAACAAATAATATTACATACACAGAAACTCCATGTTGCATGTGGACGGGATGAAAGGAGCCAGGCAGGGGCCAACAGGAAGTGAGGCCAGAGACCAGCCCACCCCCATCCCACGCACTTGGACTGTAGGAAAGCTCTCCCCACCCCCCAGCACCCTGGCAGGAGCCTGGCAGCTGTATGGGGGTCTGCCCCCCCCACCCCCCCGTCGGGAGACCTGCTGGCCTCTCAGGGAGCTGAGGGCATGGGTCACGTTTGCAGAAGGAGCAGAGTCATGGGACCAGGAAGGGCCAGGCAAATAGCTGGGCTGAGCAGCCTTGCCATTTGCTCTCTCATGCCAGGTGACCTCCCAGGACAGAATGTATCTTGTCCTTCTGGCTCATCTCCAGGGTCAACAGCGGCCACCCATGTCCAGCTATAGCCCAGAGCTTCCAGTCAAGTTGGTGCAAGGTCAGCATTGCCCTTTCCCAAGCACAGGTGAACAGAGTAGGTACATCAGCCACCCACAGGGACCCATCAAGACTCAGCAGGCTGGGGGCATTCACCCTTGACAGGTAGGAGGAAGGAAGGGTGGTTCTATCACGTGCTCCCAGGGGCAGGAACCGAACTCACCCATCACCGTGTCCGCATCTTAGATATGGGTGGCACCCTATAACTCAGGGGTCAGGGGTGACACCGTGAGATGGGACGGTGGAGGCTGGCACCGGGACATCCTGCCCACTCTCCCCAGAAGACAGGTGCTTTCTCAGTGTGTCCCCTCCTCTGGGCAGCAAACGTCCCCGTGCAGCCAGGAACTGCCCTGGCCTCCCCGCAATGAGGGAACACAGGAACGAAGATGGGACCAAGGACCCGCAAATGCTGGGTTTCCCGTGCGCTGTACCTGCTCCCAGAGCCTGGCTGTCCGGTGGGCGGCTGGGGCGAGTGCTGCCCGTGCTTACTGGGCACCCACTGTGCGCACTGCTGAGCGCTGGCCGCAGCTCTGCTCAGTCTACAGACACTTGCATTTGCAGAAAGTTTTTTTTTTTTAATTTAAATTAGTTGCTAACGTTAAAGGAAAAATAAAAAAAAAAGAATTAGATTTCTTTAACTTCTCTTTCCCTAAAAACTATGACGACCTGAAGAAAGCAATCTGCCCACATTCCTAGGTGGTGGCTGCAACGATGAGGGCTGAGGGGATGCTCAGACCCTCCAGCCTGCTCTGTCCACATCCAGCTTCCTACATTTACCACCTAGACCCTGAATTTGGGTCTAGGACAACTGGCCAGAGAGAGAGCTGAGGCCTGTCCAGGACACACAGTAAAAGGCTGGGTCAAAGCCCATGTAGGTGTCCCTGTCCTCAGGAACTCAGTCTGGGGCAGAGCACTAGCCCTCCCGTAGCTGAGCTGGCTTTAGCACTGATCACGTTTGTTCAAAACCTGCAGGGTTCTGTATCCCTAAGATGGGCCTATTAGATAGAACACCTGAGGGGCAACCCTCAGTCACCTGTGCAGAGATCAGGACCTCCCAGCCAGTCCCGGCCTCATCGCGTCCTGAATGTCGGCACACATCAAACCCAAGTAGGCCTTAGGCTTGGCAATCCCTGCATTCCAGGGAATATGGAAAGCAGTGTGGATTTGGTACATATCGATTGCGTTTGCTTAAAGCAAGGTGCAACAAATTCTAATGATTACAAATTGCAGAGGCGAGAGGTTATCAATCAATGCCCCCGGATGACTGCTGACCACTCGGCATGCCAGGAGCCGTACGAGGTGCTCTGGGAGCGGCTAGACAAACGTCAGGACAGCCCCAGCCCCTGCCACGGCCTCCACCAGCTCAGAGTGGCCCCCAAGCTGCATGGAGCTGCCAGATGGCCCGTCTGCTGTGCTCAGGTGAGAGCCGGGCTGGGCACAACCGTGCCTTGGGCCCTCTCTGGGCCTCAGTCTCTAAACTTCTAAAATAAAGGAAGCGTTGATCGCCAAGGTGTCTGCTCACCCTCCTAGAGTCCAGCAACCAGTCTGCTGAGGGCAAAAGAGGCCAGACTATCATCACCAAGAGTCCGCATGCTACCAGACAACCCCCGAATCAGCATTAACAACAAAACGGTGCTCACATCTCAGCTTGGAGTCAGGCACGGGAGGGGCCTACGCCTCCCAGACCCCCACACGGACTCAGGCAGGCGAAGCTCCCTGACTAAGGGGGGCCCCCACAGCCTTCCACCTGCAACTGTGCCCAAGCCCACAGCTGGCCGGGGGGGGGGGGGGGTCGGCTCGGGCCTCCCTGGGCTGCACAGGAAGCTCCAGTGGGCAGCCATTGGGCACTGTCATGAGTCACCATGTTGCCTCTGAGGGCAGGGGCCCGAGATACAGCCGCTTCTCAAGATACACCCGCCGGTCAAAAGCAACAGAGACATGAAAACTAAGGCAACACTCCTCACTATGGTCTACAAAGCCATGCCCAATCCAGGCCCTCCAACCCACCTACCCTCTCGCCAGGGCGCACTGTGCTCTAGCCTCACTGGCCTATACCCTGTCCCTCAGACATGCTGTTCCCTCTGCCAGAAATGCTCTTCCTCGAGACCAGCACCCGGCTGGCTTCTGTATGTCCTTCAACCCTCTCATTTGCAATGTGCTTTCCTCAGGAGGGCCATCCTAACCACCCACCCCTCTCAAGGACCCTCCCTCCCTCTTTCCCGTCCCAGACATTCCTCGTGGCACTTACCCCTATCTGACATCATCTTATCCATGGTTTCCTTGTCTGCTGCTTCCTAGCCCCACAACACAAGATCCTTAAGGGCAGGCAGCTTGCCTGTGTTGTCTAAGACTGTACCCAGGACTGCTCCCGGGCGGAGGGATCAGGCTCCAAAATCAGGAAGAAGCATGCTCACCACCTGCCAGCCGTGTGACCTGAGGGAGGCCATTTACTTTCTCTGCCCCCAGTTTCCATATCTGGAAAATGGAACGAATGACAGTATCTACCTGCTGGGAACACAGTGAGGATTAAGATAAGCCCAAGAAACTTCTGGACCAGAACCAGTTCCACCGTACCTGTTCTCCAGAGTTCGAATGATCTCTGATTTGAGTTTTCTTTGGGGCCGCGTGAGAATAACGAGACCTTACTTTCCTACCTCATTCGGCCGCTACAGAGGAGTTTGCGGGGATCTTGATCTTTACCTCCATGAGCCCGGAGATCTCCTGGTGAAGATCAAATACGACGCAAAGCCCCACACACATATGCAGGGCTTATCATCATTATCACATAGAAATTACAATTATTCACTCCCTCCTCTGTGCTCCCAGAGTACCGCTACCGCAGCATTTAACTCAAGTAATTACTGCTGCAGGAGGGCTGTTGACTCACGCAGCTGTGCCAGGACAACGGGGCCACCTCAGGACAGCCGGAGCCACAGCGGGGCCAGCACCCTAGTCCCAGGTCCTGCCCACACCCGCCTCAGAGGGGCCACGCTGTGTCCGTCGGACGGAGGCGAGAGGTCCTATGGTCTCCGAGATGCGCTGGCCTCTGCAAGTCCTGGGGTCTTTTGGAAGGGTGGAGCTCAGGGGGGCCGGACAGCCACACCTCACGGCTCTGCCTCCTGTCCCTGCTGGCGATTCTCTGCAAATCCACGTTGTGGTGGGCTATTAAATCATTTTCTGGCACGTGTGAGGGGTTCGGTTACTACTAGGTTGCTTGGGGTTTCTATGCAATGGTGCTTCAGGGTGACTGGTTGTCCCAAAGCTGCACGTGTATGGCGTTTTACAGAACACTTTGAAAAGCCAAGTGTCCGTTTTATTTTTTTTTTTTAATTTTTTTTTTTCAACGTTTATTTATTTTTGGGACAGAGAGAGACAGAGCATGAATGGGGGAGGGGCAGAGAGAGAGGGAGACACAGAATCGGAAACAGGCTCCAGGCTCTGAGCCATCAGCCCAGAGCCTGACGCGGGGCTCGAACTCACGGACCGCGAGATCGTGACCTGGCTGAAGTCGGACACCTAACCAACTGCGCCACCCAGGCGCCCCCCAAGTGTCCGTTTTAAAGGATCGGGAAGACGGTCTTGGAGAGGACAGAAGCAAGGGTCCTGACAGGTACCTTTAGGAGTCCAGAAATGGCCCAACTAGAACATCACAGTTCCAGACTATTTGGAGAAAGCGTCCAACTCCAGGGCCCGAGAATTTCGTGTGCTGGAGCTGGGAAGTTAGCGACAGGCCTGGAAGGAGGTGCCTGTCCCTAAGACCTGTCCCCTCTCTTGGTCTCCAGGGCCCCAAACTCGCTCTCAGATAGAAGGTTGCGAATCCTACTTCCAGTTCACATGACCCTAAAATCATTCCAAGATTTACATTTTCCGGGCAGGAAAATCTCCCCACCTTCTCACCGCCAGTCCCAAGAACACCACATCATTGTCCTTTATCCTCTCTGAGGCCCAGGTGATTAACTCTCTAAAACGCGGGCCTCCGTGCCGGAAGTGAAACTGGCGCGTGTCTTATTCTAGAGTCTGAGAAACCACCCGAAGGATGGCCATGTCCATTCGCACAAGAAGCTCAAGTCAGTCCGCAGCCTCCCGCTCAGTCCCCCCACCTGGTCAGATGTGGTGGCTCAGCCTTCTCTCTCCTTCCCCGTCCGATGCAGGTCAAGGGAAATGGTTAGCCCCCTTGCAGTGCCTCCTCTCCCGCTCAGGAGCCACAGAGCATGGAATGCTCCAGAACAAGCTGGGGCAGCGGCTCCCCTGGGAAAGCCAGCCTCACGGGTCTCTTCTACCTGAGGCCCTCGGCAGTGGCGCTAAGCTGGGCTTTCGGAAACTGTGAGCATCCACGCAGCAGAATTCCTACCATCAATGTAGCAGCTAAATATTGTAAGACTCCTAACTCCCCCATCTGTGTTTTGCCTCCCAAGAGGGAAAATAGTCTTCACAGACATTCCCTTATCTGGCAGGCAAATTCTAAACCTTACTGGCAATCACAGTCTTGTTTTCCCAACCAAACAGCTATGGAACCAAAAATTGCTCTGCCTGTGATATGCTGAGGAGGGAAGTAGCCAAACAGCTCGGTCTGGAAGCCCGGGGCTGGGAGGCCCTTGGTTTCTCCACCGCCAGAGAAGAGCCGGGGCCCTGCAGAAGTCCCCGCTGCCGGGGGAGGCCCGCCGGGCCGCTGGCGTTCACTGCTCCTTGTTCTTAACACGGAATACACCCACCAAGAAGCTGACGGAAAACACTCACCACGGTGTGAAATCAACACTTTCTAACTCAAATAAAGGGGGTAAAAAAAGGGAAAACTTCCAACCCTTTTGCGGCAAATATTTTCTCCCACGAGACGATGTGAGGCAGCCGCCCCCTCCCCCCCGCCCTGTGGCCCTGTGCCCTGCCACCACGCGTACCTTGGCACGCCACACCCTCACTTTCCAGCTTAGGGTCTCTCCCTGCGTTTCACCTGGCCCTGCCCATTCTTCACGCTGGAACCCCGTACCTGGGCAACTGCTAATAAACCGAATCTAAGGATAACTATAGAAGCCTAATTGATAGGGGCCTTTATCGACTGGCCTTGATGTCTATCTGAGGTTCTCAACAGCCAAGATTTAAATGTTTCATTTTATTTCTAACTTTCACTTTTGCACATTTCAGCAATGTCAGGCTGAGAGGTATGGTTTTACTATCAGAAAGAATCATGGTGCAGAATAATTTATGACTTCAGCTTGGGCTTTCAGAAAAGCTATTTCAAATCTTCACTTTGATTTGCTTGTATCAAAACTACTCAAAATAACAGCGGCCCTTTCTCGGAACCGGAATATGTTAGCGGCACCTCAGGATTGCGAACTGAAGCCTCAGATTTATCCCAGAAGAAAACTTGAGAAGGGAATTAAGTCACAGAGGGGAAAATAACCCTTTTTTTGTGAGTCTTTTGTTCCCCCCCTCCCCACCCATTCCCCAGACACACACCCAAACCACAAAGGAAAACCTCCCGGCCCTGGGGAAAGGTCCTGTGGGCCACCACTCAGCCAGAGCTCTTGGGCAGGCAGGGGAGTCCTACCAGGGTGATGGGGGTGGGGGGTGGGGGGGGGGAAGGCCAGGAGGAAGCCCCCGGGGCCAGGAGGAGAGAGAGAAGGGCTGTTTGGTCGGGATCTGTGTTAGGTCAACTCCACAAAGCAGGAGGAAACGATGTGTGTCCAGGGCAGAGAGTTCTAATATCGTTAAGACTCACCTTAGCAGCTTAACGGCATACTTGTCTTAAGGACTGTCAGTCTCGTGAGAAAACACCCCAGAAAGGATGTGGCTGATCCAGGCACTGACAGATCGCCAGAGGGGCGTCCCAGTTCCCTATCACAAAAGGAAATATAGAAAGAAATGATGTAAAGTGAAATGTAACAAATTCACCAAATCACAGCAATACGCAGAGGTCAAGGAAATTCAACTGAAAAGGTTAAAGATGAAATCAAATCCCGTGTAGGAGAATGAAAATCTATCCCAATGCAAGGCCACCGGTGACGTGCTGTAGACAAGAAGCTAAATACTGCCTAGCACTGGGATCCTTCATTTTCATCAGATCAATAAAAGCTTATATTTATCAGGATTCCAAGCAGCTGCCACTTCTGACAACCTCCACTTTATTTTCTCACTCCTTGTGCTGTATCAGGGCAAAGAGGAGAGGAGAAGCAGCTTTTAATGCTATTTACACCTGAAGACACAATTCCATTAAGAGGTCCTGTTTTGTTAAAGAAACAGGGATTGATATGATTATATTGGCAGGAGCGCGGGAAGTCCCTTTGTTCCTCCCCCCATGTTTTCCCCTTTGCAATCCAGACCCCAGCTCGGAGATTTCCTGACACCAAGTCTGTGTGCGAGCACTTTTTTGTTCAAACTTACCATTTACAAAGAGAGGCAAGGCTTTCTGCTAAAACAGTTACCACTCTAATCATCTGTACAACAATATTTGCTATCAGGCATTCTAAATAGATTATCACCAGTCCATCTGTGTCATTATTGATTTATAAGGCTTTAAGCAGCTTTAGAATAGAAGCTTTCCCACTGAAGGGTTTCTTGTATAAATCAGAGCCGTGCTCAAATATAGCAGCCATCACTCAAGATATTGTTCTTAAAATCATAACAAGAAGGAGAAAATGATAAATTGCTTGTAATATACTGATCCAAACTGATATGCAAATCTTGTTTTTTAAATATATTACTTGAGTAAAAAGAGGCATCATTAACATATGAATGCTATATGCAAATGATAGTGACAGAGCAGATGTTGGTGCATGTAATTGACCTATATGTGAATTGCATCAGAACCCTTAACTCTATTAATTCACTACCCAGTAACTAGATATTGTCCAAAAAGTACATTCTTTGAAACCATATACTGGAAGCAGAGCTGACAGGGTTCCAAGGATTCTGGAACAAGGTCACTGTCACTAGTATTTTGCTGTCATCTGCATTCCCCTTCTTATGGATGACATCATCATGGGGCCGTGTAAATCGATCACTTAATAGCATTTAGAAAATACTGCAGTGGGGAACAGGTTATAAAAAAAAATGCCCCAGTTTTATTCTTTTTCTTGGCAGAAATGTCATACCTCTTAAACTGAGGGTTTGTGCATGAGTGCACTGTGAAACACACAGATGCCATTTTATTCCCCGTCTTTATTTTTCCACTTCTTCTCAGAATGACATTAAATTGTATTAAATAGCCTTTTGTCCACAGGGCACAGACCACCCCGCATATGATAATGTATTAATGCCCCACGTTCCAGCCACTGAGCTGAAACATTCTGAGACTTGGAGGATAAGTATGAAGCACCATTGTGTGTATAGCCTGCTAACAACTGTGACACATACTAATAGAAACATACCTAATAAATTACTGCTTTCAGGTCTAGCAAGCTGACATTTCTCTGCAAGGGACAATTTTATATTTGTGGCGCAGAACAAAATTGCTTCATATGAAGCCACTGTGGATTAGCATAAAAATTAACACTTAAATTTCGGCTTATTTTCCACCCTCTCCTCCTGCCACAACAATCAATTCCTCTTATAAATCTGATTAGATTTTATGATGCTTATTATTCAGAGCATGTCTCAACACAGCATTCACAGGCTTGAAGACTATTTGTTTAAATAGAAAAAAGAAGCAGATAAATCTATAGGTATTTTTTATTACCCCATTCCCCACCAGTTTCTTTCTCATATTGTAACATCAGTAATTGATTGCACACATTAATTAACATGTAAGGTAGAAATTCTGCATTATGCATGATTTATTTTCCTATCTGGTGAGTAGGTTTGTCTGCTGCCCTTGTGTTTCTAGGACATTGGGCTCGATTCTGGTCCAGACATAAATGCCAATGCTCATTCCCCCTGAAAGTTATTAATGTCAGATATGAAATGAGATTTTTTATTTCACCTGCTTACTAATCCACAAAAGCTGTTTTGAGTGATGCAGGCTTAAACGCCAAAATTTGAAATGATATATTGCTATATCTGATAACATGCAAATATGTTCATTAGACATAATTTAGCAGGAGAGAATGGCAATACTTTTATAACAAGTCTAGGTCAAAAATGGTTGTTAATTAAACAAGTCATGAAAAATGGCATTACAAGGAGACTGTCCAGCAGACAGCAGACTTTCTAATGATACGCCGCTGATAGGTACCCAATGCTTCCCGCTAAAACGGAGAGGGGGGAGAAAACTTTCTGAGCATTTCGCATAATCTAAAGCAAGATTAGCAAAACTATATCTACATTAGGAGCCTCAAATTGATCGCATATTCTTCTTAGATTTTAATGGTAACATACTATACTTTTCCATTTCAAGACGTGATTTCACTTTCTGTCTTAGGGGCTTAAAGTGATTTATATGGTTGACTCCTTCACAAATAAACCAGAAAAGAAATTAATATTATATCCGGCCATGCTGCCGGCTGCCCTGAGTGTTTATGGCTGTGTATTTTAAATCAAGTAGAGCAATAACCAAAGGGATGGTTGGACGGTGAGGGCAGGGTTGGGCCCGAGGTGGATGAAGGATGAACACAGAGGGGGAGCCACATGCCTGTGTGTCTTCCTTTTCCTGTTGCCCTTCCCAACTGGCTGCTTCTGTTACCTAGGAAACCAGCGGTAGTAAGAACTCTTTTGATTGGCCATGAGTTGAGATTCAAGTGGGTGGGGTTCTGACACATAGGTACTATAAGCTACCTGAGCTTGGCTTCTTGGGGTGAGACTTCAGGAGTACCTGGGGGAAGAAGGGCACCTTGGGAGTTAAGTACAATCTAAAGGAAGGCAGGATGAGCTTCCAACTGGCCACCCACGCCACCTTCCGTGCAGTGAGGAAAGTATTCATGGAGTGGGGAAGGCCGAAAACATCTTCCGGGACCAACAGATGCCCCATACAGCCAGCGTGTATGGAAGCCATTGGTTGATGATCTACTTATTAAAGGATACTGGTAGCCAGGGTAGCCAGATACTTGAAATACAATCTGTGAAGCAGAAAAAAAACACCTCTATGTATTTGGAGCCATGCACAGTAAGGCAAGTTGAGTGGGGAAGCAAATAACCATCTCAGCAAACCAAAAGAAGTCCACATCTGAGCCCTCTGAACAATCAACCTATATTCATGACACCAGCTCAGACACAAAAGTTATGTCTAATCCTCCCGTATGTGGGGGAGGCAGGTCCGTCCCCAAATACTTCGTGTCCAAGTGTAAAATACTCTTGCTCTTAGCCTGGCTTGCAGTCAACATTACTACTATTGCTAGAAATCTCACCTCATCTTTGCATTGCATTTTATGGTTTCTGTGCTTCCAAATATAGAATCTTAACTAGAGAAACAGGCACCTTAGCATTCATCCCACTTGTCTTTCATTGATAATGTGAATTTCGAAAAAAAAAAAGACAATGGATGGAAACTCTTTGCTGGAGGAAGAAAAGGAAATGTTAGTTCTGCAGGACCTTTGGTATTTTTTTATTCCCACGATTCCCTTCCCTGCACCTCCTGCCCACTCATGCTCCTCACGAGTTTGTCTGGACAGACAGCCCCTCCTGTCCATCCCGTCACACCACTGTCCTGGTTCCTGGACTCAATTGTCTATTGCTTCCCCGTTGGGGATTCTTCCAGGTCTCACGTTCCAGGAGGAGCCCAAGGATGGCTCAGGGTCACAAGACTTATGGAGGCGGTCCTGGGGGACCCTATGAATTCTCAGGCAATGGAGAAGCCCTGGAGAGGACAGCCTCAAAGACCCCAGCACACAAGTGGCATCTGGATTTCACAGTAACAGTGGATAGGTTCTGCTGTGCCTTTTACAGGGCAATAATTTTTTCTTGGGGCCCCTGGCACTATTTATCCAGCTTCATGTGACTCTATTCCCAGTGATGAGAAAGATGCCCACGGTCTACCCGGGGTCATGGTTAAACTATTCCATGTTTCTTCAAGGGCTTCAATTCATTTCAAAGTGTTTCATTTGTTGAATGAATGAACTAACAAATGCATACATGAGCAAATAGGTGAATGAGTGAATGAAAGCACAAAGGCATGCGTGCCTGGATGGATGGAGAGGTAAGTGAAGATGAAAAGAGTTTTTAAAAAGTAATAAATGCATGAATTAATGTGTAAATGCAAAAATACATATGGAAATGCAAAGTGCCTCACAAATGGATGAAAGAATAGTGCTGGTATCTCTTTAATGAACAAGTGTGTACATAAGCCCCTGTATGCCCATCTAGTGGGCTGATGTACAGTGTAAGAGAAGAAATAGTAAGTAAGGTCTTGTTCATTGTCACAGGATTTGGTCATCCATCCTTGACTTCCTTCCCATAACTCAAAGAACACAGACCCCTAGAGAACTGTGTGGGGCAGCCTGTAGGACTCTGGCAGACTTATGAGGGAGACAAATATTCCCGCCTCTGGGCTGAATCTTCAGGATAAAAGAAGTCGGTCAGGTGTTTCTGACCAGAAGACACCTGGCTTCAGTGCAATCCTACACTGGCTGAACACTGACAGAATCTTCCCTGGGAGGCAGGAGTCACAGCCATGAGGAGCAGAGATCCTAGACCAGGTCCCAGTAAATACCAGCACTGATATTGAGAAGTCACATCATCACCCAAGCCCCCCTTTCTTCATCCATTGAGTGGAGATAATGTATCCAAAAGTGCTTAGCTCAGGGTCTGGCACCTGTTACCACTCAACTACCAGCCATTATTCTCTGAGATTGCTAAGCGGTTCTGCCCTGGGGGTCCTGGGTCCCCTGCCCACGGAAAGCTTGCTCCCAAGTGGACATCTATCTCTACCAAATGTGCTGGTGGCCAGGCTGTCCAAAGCAAGGGACTAGACCATAGGAACCTTCATGGCTGCCTTCAAGTGTATGTGTTATGTCTTCTGCCAAGTTCCACTGATCTGCCAATGTCTATATTGAGGCAGATCAGTGGAACTTGGCAGAAGACATAACACATACACTTGAAGGCAGCCATGAAGGTTCCTATGGTCTTCCCACATATGAGCTGATGAAAGAACGTAGTCAAAGCTGCAGGGAGGAGCCCCGAGTCCCCTTCTTCCCTTGGCTGTCACAACCTCTCCTTGGAACCTGTGGGGTGCCATGGAAGCCAGTTAGAGAACTATTGGACTGGCAACCTCTTGGTGGCCAGGTAAACTGTTTCTTTGTGACAGCAGTCACAGTTGCATGGGGAGGCATGTCCTGGATGGCTGGTAGTCAGCAGGACCATATGCCAACCCCAGTACAGTCATCAACACCTTGCCAACCTGGTGTGGCACAGATGCCCAAGAGCTAGAGAGATGTCTTCTGACACTGACAGTCCTCCAGCCTTGATTAGCCACCAACTCCTTCCTTCTGCTTCCAGCCCTGCCATTAATTCAAACCTAGAGGCCAGTTCCCTTTGAGGCAGGCAGGCTCAGACCCAGGCATGAGCCTCGAGGAAGACTCCAGTCTTCTTGGATCTCTGGCTCCTGCTAGTAGGTAAAGAGCTCCTGCCTCAGACACACGTTAGGAAAAATAAACACCGAAGACTCACCCTTAAGCAAACTGGTCATAAGACGCTGCCAGAGATCACCTCCCAGAATGAAGTCAGCAACTCACCTGAAATTTCTACATGTGGCATGACTGTATTTCCTCTTTCCTCCCACCTTGACTAGATTAGGGACAATGTGACCCAAATTTCAGTCATTTGCATAGCACCTTCACCTTCTCACCACATCTGCTTCCACCTGTACCATTAACTGTTACGACTTTTCTTGAAATGGACTCACAGGTTTCCTGAAATCAATTTGTTTCAAATGGAAATTTCACATAATACTGCCCTAAATAAAAAACAATATTTATGCCTCATTTAATATGTAAAATAGATGCCTCGCTATATCAAAGAGGAAAACACTCAGCCACAATGAATCTGAAGTTCATCTCCTAGTGTCGGGGAAACAGTGCGGGGCGGGGAGTAGAGCATGCCAACTTTGGGGGTAGAGGCCTCCACCACATTTCTGACTTGAGCACCTGAAATCTTGACTGAGTCCCAGTTTCCTGATCTGCAAAATGGGGATGACAGTAGCACCTATCTTACAAGGTTGTTGCGAGAGTTAAATTAAGTGAGATAATTAATGATTCATTAATTGAGATGGTGTATCTGGCACACAGTTAGCTATGGCCTGTTCCCATTGTCGTTATACTAAAAGCTAAGCCAGAGGGAGGGGAAATTCTTACAGTCCTGGCCTCCTATCACGTGTCTCCCACAGAACGTGGGCTCACATACATCGAACTAGACAAGCAGAGCGACACAGAGACAAGGCCACAGGGCTAGGCATCGGCAACCTGCCACTAGCCCAGCCAACCTCCGGAGTCCCTTTCCTTCAAGCGTACAAGTTAGGGATTGAACCCCGAGGTCTCCAAAGGACCTCTGGCCATGGGGAAATTGAATCCCCGAGGCCAACACAAGCCCAGCCTCGGCAAATAACCACTCTTCTCCAGCTCTCAGGCCATGGCAGGTGCTGGTGAGGGCAAAGAGATTCAAGAACTAACCGAGACATAAGGCCCAGTGTTGGCACAAAGGAGGAAGCAAAGGAGGCACACATCTGGGTCCCTAGTCCGAGTCCCATAACTGGAGGAAGGCCTGGAAGGTGGGGGACCAGCGAGCTGGCACAGGGGTACACATCAGCACTGACCCCCAGCTCCCAAAGCTCAGCACCTGGGCTGGGCCTCCCCCATGGACTGCTTTCCCTGACTCCCACCCAAGGCCTTGGCTCACTTCCTTAACATTGTTGTTCATGGTCGTCACAACCATCACCTCAACACATTGCCTTAAGAAGTCCTGCAACAGTGGGCTTTGTAGGGTGCACTTGGGGGTGACCAGCCTTCTGCCTCCTCCCAACGCACCCCCCCCCCCAGCATCCATGGGTGAGACTTTCTCAGGAGCAAAAGTCTGTGTCTGCATCTGATTTCTGCAAAAGGAGATCATCATCTCCCAGTTTTTACATCAAAGGGTCCATCCAGCAAAGTTTATGTTTCGCAGACACACACAAGAAAGGCACTCCCTCAAAAGTCTGGTAGAAACCGTGGGCCTCTGCCATGGTGAATTCACACATGCATGTTGGATTCTTAATCCCATTGCCCGGAGGATCTGGGCCTCCTCTGGGACTGCCAGTCGGCAGCCCTTATGCATATCACTCCCTCCCTCCTCGTCTCTAGATGGGTGCCAGCCCACCCAGGGTAGAGCCGTCCTGCAGGCATCCCCCAAGTGAGAGCCTCCCCCAGGGCCAGGCCCCTGCACTGGGAGAGGGAGGTGTTGAGAAGCTTGTCCACATCAGTAAATGGAGCTTGTGATTGACTATTACAGAGAGGTGCTCACCCGCCCCGGGAATCACTAGGTGTGGCTTCTGGACAGACATCCACACATGCAGAGGTCCATTTTGAAGGCATAAACACATGCTCTCTAAAATAGGCAATGTTGAGTCTCTGGTTTAAAACGAGGGGATAAAGCCGACACTGTTTATAATCTGCTGGATCCCTCGGACTTGTAAGCCCTTTTCCAGAAACATTCACGTGAAAGGCACTTTCTTCGGAGTGGGCACTTGTCTTGTTCCCAGTCAAGCCAGAATGATGGTACCATAGAAGGGCTTACCCAGGGGCCACATGTGTCCCCATGGCGGTGGGGGAGAGGGCAGACCCAGACTGGGACACGCTGAAGCTGACGGCCCAGCCCCCGCCCTTTCTTCAACTGGCTCATCACAAGGGGACTGATCCCTGCAGCTCTCTGGCCAAGCACGATGGTGACAAAACCCGAATCATTTCTTCAGGTGTTTACTGCTCTACAGTCTTTATGAAAACAAACAGTGTAAGAAACCAACAACAACAAAAGAATGTATTTTCTCATTTCTTTGAATTGTTCTGCTTGGCAATTTTATTGCACATTAGTTCAAAATAAGCTGCCAATAAAGTTGGATAAGATTAAACTCACACTGGAGTTTTCCCTTCAATAATTTGTGTCGGGTGGTTTTTATTTTCATAAGGATTTGAAGTGCAACGTTATCTCAGGTTCAGAATTTCACTGTCTGGATGGTCACAACTTAACTCCTACTGGGCTTATGAATTCCAATCCTAGTTCTTTTAAAACGAGCTTGGTTTTACTGTTGTGGTAGTTCGTCTTCTCCTGTACAAAAAGCACAACATTACACCAGAATCATCCACACCATAACTAGCCCTAGAAAATTACGTGATTTCTGGGCGCCTGGGTGGCTCAGTTGGTTGAGTGTCCAACATCAGCTCAGGTCATGATCTTGTGGTTCATGAGTTCAAGCCCCACGTCAGGCTCTGTGCTGACAGCTCAGAGCCTGGAACCTGCTTCAGATTCCGTGTCTCCCTCTTTCTCTGCCCCTCCCCTGCTCATGCTCTGTCTCTGTCTCTCAAAAATGAACAAACATTAAAAATATTTTTTTTAAAGAAAAAGAAAATTACGTGATTTCTAATTTAGCAGAACCTCAGAACACGGAAGGATCCACAGCCCAAAGTCAACACTTTGTTTCGATGTATGATTTCAGGAAAATACTTTTTTTTTCTTTTTTTAAAGGTAGCATTTGCGGATAGACCAAAATGATTCAATTTAAGATAGCAAAAAAGAAACATCTTGGGAGTAAAAATAATGTGCTATCGTAATTTGATTACAGCAAAAATCAAACGTTGTGTGTTGTAAGCAAACAATAGGAATTTTTATGCAACTAAACATTTTTCTGGCTATCTAACCATGATTTATACAACGAAAATGATAAATTTAATCCCATCACCAGTAGATCAATTGCAGGTATAACAGATAAAACCAGAATAAATCATCGTATCACTGTATTGGAAACACAAGCAGCAGATAGAAGGGGAGTTTAGACTTTAAACTGAAAGCTGTTTCCAGGCATTCCAAGGACAATTTGCAGCGGAGAAGTTCAATGTATACATAAAGTCATCTGATCCAAATATGCTAATGATTTTTACTGGTCAAATCTTAAAAGTGAGGTTTATTTTTATGAGGATGCATTAATTAACCCAGTATGTACTATCTTTGAGACTATCTTGCCAGGGACTTTCATTTAAACATGTTTATTATGAAATGTTTGCATTCTCCACATTTGTGGCCCACACACGGATTATTTCATACTTTCCTTTAGAGCACTTAGAAAAGTTAAAAGGAGTTATTGTTTTTGATTAATGCCATTTTGGGCAGTTAAAAAAAAAAGGGAGTTCTAAATCCTAGCTCTGCATAAATTCTTTGACATTACAAACAATCTCTGTGAGTTCCACTGCACGGAGATATGGGGGGGCGCGGGGCCGTCCCGGGTTTGCTTTAAGGTGGCCTGCTGAAACCGAACCTTGTTAACTTCGGTGTTTGCATGAACTCGTGCGGAATAGCAATGCGGCCCGACGTGATGCAGCTCTCAGTCTCGAGGGGAGAGGCAGTGTGTGCAGGGCCGTGGCGTGGTACCACACAGATGGGAGTTCTAAAGCCCTGCCTGTCATCTTTTGATTAAGAAAAGGAAATGATTTCACTAAAAAGATATTCCCTCTTGTGTTGTTTTGTTTTAACTGAGTTTGTACTTTCCACCAAACTGGACATATTTATTGAGACTCATAAGTTACTTCACGATTACCAACATCACTGCAATCTCAACAAACTATTTTTTTCCTTGCCAATTATCCAAATATCATAACTATAAAATATCTTAAAACATTCTCCATACTGTAAACATCTTAGCTACAAAGCTTTGAGTGTAAACAGTATGATGCATCAGAATGGTTTTAAGCGATGTTATAAAAACTGCTCTTAAAAACTAAACAAAAATGTAAAGCTCCCATCTGTTTTATGAGTTCTCCACTGCTGAACGGCTGCTGTGTGCCAGTTCACTGAACCATGGCTTGCTAAAGAGATTTCTGGGGTCACAGATTGAAAACACAAAGAGCACGTCTTTAATGGTGGGATTTTTTCCCCCCAAGTCTTCCTGCCATGGCTGGAACCGCATTAAGTGCACAGCAGCAGAAGATGGGCAGCGGACGCTCGCGATGCCTGTCGCAGAAGAGAGAGCCCTCTCTCTGAGAGACTCGTGTTTTATAAAGGAAGTCATCGCCGCAGCTACCTTACGTTCTTCGGTGGTTGTATCTCTGTGACCTCAATATGCTCTTACTTCCTCACGGAATTTTCTTTGGGGCCCCGCATGTACAAGTTAAAAATAGACAGCAAACTGCATACTAGGAAAAAGCATTCAGGCTTATTTTTGTGTATATATGCAGGTATGAGACAATGATAATTGAGAGAGTGCCATCTTCCCTCTGCTCCAAGCCCTGGCCCAAGGGGATGTGAGAGAGCCCGGGCAGGTGAGAGGCTTGTCAAAGATGCAAGAGGAAAACTATCCTTCACTTGGGACATTTGTCTCCGATGCGCTGGGAAGGCGAGAAGGGGAAGTAACTAAAAGAGAATGTGCATGGAATCCAGTCCCTTTGCTCAGATGACATTGTTGTGCAGCGGGGCGGGGTGGGGGGGGGTTGGGAGGGGGAAGCTGAGTCTAGTGCAGTCTCCCATCAGGGACGGCACTGTTGCCCCAGATGTATTCCGGGCGCCCTCTTAACACCTACCACCTTGTCCCCTGAGGCCACATCTGAGGAATAACAGCCAGTGTGGCCACGGGGTTTGGGCTTCCTAGGCAAGCTACCTGGCCCCTCCTGTTCCTCCAGATATGGAGCCAATGGGGCCTTGGGGGTGTCTCTGACCCCCCCACCCCAGGAGAGGCTCAGACCTCCTGAGTGTCTGGGGGTGTCTCTCCAACCCCCGTCAGCCCCCAGGCCAAGTCTGACCAGCTGTCCGTATTCTCACTGCTGCCCTCTAGGACAGCAGACACTCCCAGAGCTGGGACAGGCTGGGTAGCAGTCTGCCAGGGACTGGGGCCGGTTTAGCTGGGAGTTGGCCTGCCCTTCCTGGGGTGACAAGTGCACGTGAGACCTCCTGCAACAGTCATCCAGCTGACAACTGTGAGACACCCCTAGATGGGAGTCCTAAACAGACATCCAGGGAAAAGGAACGTCTCCCGGTCCACAGAGGCCACCCACCCACAGCTCCCGGCGCCTGTCTGGAGCATGCCTGCCACCGTCTCCCTCCCCAACCTCTCTTCCACACCCCAGGGCTATGGTTGTCCCGCCTTTCACCCTACAGTGCAGAGCCCTTATAACCCTCACCCCCACGTGGGGTTGTCCCAGCTCTACGAGCGGCTTTGTGGGTCAGAGCAAGAGGCCTGTCGGGGGCAAGGAACCCTCACCCAGGGACCTGGGAAGGCCAGCATATCAGTGAGCAGCTCTCTGCCCAGGGGCGGGCCAGGCCCTGAGGGGGCCATACCCTGAGGCCAGGGGGCACTGCTCAGGGGACCCTTGGGAAGCAGACCCGAGTCCCCACACTTGCTCACTCCTCTTGATAGGTGCACACCTCCCACCAGCGTGTCACGCCTGCGCTGCACGCAGCAGACCAGCAAGCAAGAGACACGCTCCTCCGGTGGGCGGTCAGGGGCCGCTCGCTGGCCCCACGAGCCGTTCTGGGCCTTCTGCTGCACTCGGGGCTTCAAGAGCCCCACCAGGGCCCCAGACCCCACCACGCGCCCACCGTCTCTGTCCGGAGCAGCAGGGGGCCCGAGGATCGCCCAGCCTGTGGGTCCTGTGGGCTGGCGTGATTCTGCGCACATTCCAAATTTAAATCTGGGACGCTCTCCCCTTTCTTCACCGCTCCAGAACATGGGGGAGGCATCTGCCTGGAAACAGCTGTCACCCAAAGAAGGAGGCGGCACATGCGGATCTCCTGCGAGCACCACCATCCAAAGTCACACATCAGCCAGGGTTACTTAGCTACGGAGCTTCAGAGCCCGGGGGCGGGGGGGAGGGCCAGGCAGAGAGAGGTGCGGAGCGGCACCCCCCGGATCCCGGGGCCCCGCGCTCCTACAGAACTCAGCACTGGGCACTGCATCCCTGCCTCGTCATAGGGAAACTGAGGCTCAAAGAGGTCACACAGCAACTAAAATAATACAGCAGCCACAGTAAGAAACAATGAGAACTGACACGCAACTAGCACATGCTGATCCTCAGCACCGGCGGGCTCCCCTTGGTGAGGCCCGCGTTCAAACCCTGACAACCACCCTGTGAAATGCTATCAGCCCTGCCCTCGCGCAGGAGGAGGAAACACAGGCAAAGGAAGGTCAAGCAATTTGCCCGAGGCTAAGTTACCAACGAGGGATAGGACTAGGAGTCCAAGCCAGGCTGTCTGGCTCCCTTCCCCTGCCACCACGCCACACGGTCTGTCATCATCGTCACTGTCATCACAGCAAACATGCAGCTCGTGCTGGGAGCCCAGACGGTGCTAAGCTCCTTCAACTTGATGCAATCTCTATCTCATCTCCATTATTCACTTGATCCCCAAGACACAGATACCAGGAACATGGGGCTCAGAGATGTGGTGCGATTGTCTAAAGATCAACCAGCGAATGAGGCGCGAGCAGGCACAAGCTCCCGAGAGGGGGCGGCGAGCTAGGCGTGGGACCTGCACGCTCCCGGAGAGGACTCGCCCTGGGCCGCAGCAGGGCCTCTGGCCAGGATCCGGAACGGGTTTCAGAAGAAGAAACAGGACAAGCACCGGTGTGATGTGCTCGTCAAAGCGCCGGAGATGCTGTTTGGGATTTGCTGTTGTTGCCAACCCATGTGTACTTCCCACGAAGGCTAATCTCAACTATAATGAGGGTTTACACTAAGTCTAGAGAAAGGAGGGAGGCCAAGCCTAAATCTACAGTTTGTGCAGACAGTGGTGGGAGTTACGACAAACACTGACCATATTTAGGAGAAGTTGGGAGACTGGGGGCGCCAGCCATTCGGCTCAACGGCCCAGCTCAGTGGGCCAAGCAGCCTGGGGGGCAGTGTCCAGCGCCAGCCCTGGCTTCCCTGGCTGTGCAGAGCTGCAGGCAGGGGTTTCCATCAGTCTCTCTTCAGGGCGGTCCAAGTTCCACTAGCAGCAATGGGGACTGACTGGAGGGACAAAGCAGCAGAATTACAAAGGAGTCACACGCGGGCTGCCTCAGGAAATGCTGAGGTGCCCGGGGATGAGCCTCCATGCACAAGACCTAGAAGAGAGGGTCCTCGAAGCCAGGGACCTGAAAAGCCACTAGCTACCCTTCCCTGAGTTCCCACAGCCTAGATACAGACGACATGAAAAATGCTGGCGGGTCAGGCTGCACTTTCCTCGAACTAATCACTAATGAAGTTTGGGGTGAGCTATTTTGAAAGCAGCCCACACAGCATAACCACACGCCGTCATCAGCTGCGATCCTCAAATGCAATTTCATTCATAATTAAATATGAAAAAGCCACCACCTTAAAATAACATCAGGGGTCACAGCTGAACTCCTCGGCCTGGGTCTGTGAATCCTGGCCTCTGCTGACCTCTCCGAGTTGGTCCCCAACACCTCCCAGGCACACACTCCGGCCCCACACAGCTGCGAGCCTACCTCCACACCTCTGCCCATCCCACCCTGCCTTCTATGCACACTCTTCTCCCTCCTCTGCCTCCGGGGACCAGCTGGGACTCAAAATGCCGCTTGAGCACCGTCTCTCCGGAGGAACCTTGGACAGGCCAACACTGAAGCGCCCTTCACCAACTTGTGAACTCTACAGCCATTGCTTCTACAACCCGTCTGGCAAGGCTGCTTGTGTCCTGCCTTGTGCTCTCTTCTCTAGCCCTTTCAAGCACCATTAGCGTTCCACACATGGGTGTCCCATTCATTCATTCATTCACTCACTCATTCATTCATTTATTCATAATGCTTACTGAGCACCTGCCATGTGTCAGACACCAGAGAAGCAACAGTGAATGGTCAGCCAGGGTCCCTGCCCTCCTGGAGGGCACCTTCTAGAGACAACAGATGAGAAATATAGCAATAAACATGCAACAGACTTTTCTAGCTGGAGTCTCAGTCTGCCATGGTCAGGCCCTGCCCTACACTCATGTTGGAGTCTGAACTAGTGTAGGACACAGTCTACACTGGCCAGCCCAGAGTTCTGGCCAGGATCACCTCCTCCCTTGTCCATCCACGGCTCTGCCTCCAGAACTCCTCCTGGATCTGCATTTAAGAGAGATTCATTTGGTAGCGACAGTTGGAGCTGGGCCAGTGTCAGCCCTTGAGCCCTGTGGTTTTATTGGTCACTGGATGGCCCAATGTTGAGCTTTGGTAGCAACAGCTGGAGGGGACCTGTTCAGCATCAAGACAGAAGATAAGCCCATACCCTAAGCTCAGGTGGTTAGTGAACAAGCAGAAATGTTTCTAAGACCACCATCTGGGACAGCTCCAATGAGGAAGATTCTGTCCACACGCTGAGGTAGAACAGGGAGCTGTGGAGACAGTGGTCCTCGCAGCCTCGGGGAACATGTTGACTGAGGGAAGAAAGGGTGCCCTCAAGAGCCAGGGCCCAGAGGCCAGGGAGGAGGTACACCAGGCACCAGGAAGGGGACCGGGTGACCAGACACTCGCCGCACTGACCCAGCACCTGTTGGTGCCAGGCAGGGACATCCTATAAAGAGAGGCTGGTGGGGCCAGGCTTCCAGAAGCTCACGGCCTCAAGGGAGAGGTGCTGCACTTGTGAGGCCAGTCAGTCAAGACATGTACGCAGCAGGAGGCATTATAGCACCTCACTCTTGAGATTGACCGTCTAACTGAACTCCGTACATGCATCGTTTTCTTTGATCCACAAAAACCTTATCACAGAGGTGAGGAAACCAAGGCTCCAAGAGGTCAAGTGACATGTCCAAGGTCACGCAGCAAACACTGGAACCAATGACCTGATCCTGAGGCTGCTTCTTTCCCACCCCTGCTAAACTGTCCACCCTCTGGCCTCAGCTGCTCCTCGGTGGCTTCCTGTGTCACTCCCCCAGTCTTACACGCCTTACAGAGACCCCGGGGTCCTCATCATGAATAACAGTGGTCACCGTGGTCAAGTTGCTGTGTGATATTCCCACAATGCTGCCATCATCCCAATAAACCCAGTAAACAGACGAGAAGACAAAAAGTATGGTCTCCTCACGGTGACTGGGGAAATACACCCCAACCTGCTGTCACACCGACACACCCCAACCCAACTCCTATTCTCAGGGTCCCACTCTCCTCATCTGAGAGGAGAAGGAACACTCACCCTGCCACATGGGAATTTGGTTGGAATCCCAAAAGAGAAAGATAGGTTTCAGGGGCTGAGAAGTTCATTTCTGGACTTTCTGAGTACTCAGCAAATAAGCTTTTATGAACATCTTTCTCCACCCCTCCCGGAGAATTGCACAGCTCCGGGTCCAATTTGGATACCACTCTCAATACCCCAACCATCATCAGAACCATGACTCTTTCTACATAAAGGGAAGAGAATGTTCTGGAACCCCAAGCACTCGCTTCCCATTGGCTAAGCTGCTTCTTTTTCTGGTTGCTACCACGCTCAGATGCACGAGCGGCGCTCTCGTCTTATTGCAAGTTGCGGGTCTGTCACCAATCATGTCCATCAATAATCAGCAGATTATCAGCCTGCTTGTGCAGACACTTCTATTTTCAACCTGAAGGGTGGTTTGGGGGTTTCTTTTAAATTTAACTCTCCTCATTAAGGATTCATAGCACACCAAAAGAGCGATGTTTTTAAAAAAAAAAAAATCATCTTTGCAGAGAAGGAATATCAGCAAAAATAATCACTATTCCAGGCTCAACAATGAGTCCCTAATGAGGACAGCAGTCATCAGTTAAATAAACATATCATTAGGGAGAGAATGGGTGTGTCAACACAGACACAGTCCACTAATTTGGGGGTGGGGGTCGTCTGTGGTTAGTCTCGATGGGGTCCGGGGCTGGGGAGGCGGGTGTGTCTGGGGCAGAGTCGTGGGTCACCTTTCAGAGGTACGGCTCAGGGGGTGGGTGAGGTCAGGTGGGATCAGGTGGGAGCTACCAAGGAGGCAAACGTCAGAAGGCAGACAATGGGACACTGCCCTGGGGGTCGGGCGGGCCTGTGGCAGTGAGCTGGTTTTACCCTGAAAAGCTCCAGAAGGCTCCAGACAGAGATAGCACACGGACAAGGCAGATGAAGAAGAGGAGCTTCTAAACCAGAGGTCCCAGAGGCAGTGTTGTTCCCAGAGGCCAAGCCCTGCCTGGGCAGCCAGTGTGGACACAAGGTATGCACCCAGCTCTTCGTCTAGCAGACCCACAACCATGCTTCTTCCTTTGACAGCACAGAATCAAGTGGACCTCCATGAGGACCCCCAGCCTCTTTGTCTGGGGTCCACAGTCCTCTAGAGACGAAACCCGAGCTCTAGCCAGGGAGAGGAGGCTGGATCATGGCAGCGTGCTCTCTCTCCACAAATACTCTCTGAGTACTTCCTAGGTACCAAGGAGCATACTAGATGCTAGGCTGCAGCATGGAGCAAGATGCATTTGGCCCTTTCTCTCAGGGGACTCAAATGTGCCGGATAGGGAAGAACCAAATTAGGATAAGGAGAGGTGATAAGAAAGTGTCAGAGAGGGAAGAAACTGGGTAAGAGACAGCCAGCAGGTGGGAGGTGGGGCAAGGCCTTTGAGAGGAAGGGACCTTTGAGCCAAGGCCTAGGGGAAAGACAGTCCCAGCAAAGGAGAAGAAGGCAAGAGTGAGAAGTGGGGGCAGCGGCGAAGGGCGCATGTGCAACGGAGGGTGTGCCCGTGCACGCCTCCCGGGGAACCGCTCCTCGGAGGACAGAAGGGCTGGGGTCACCGGCACCCCTGCAGGCAGAGAAGGCAAGACGAGGGCAAGCATTTGTAATGGGTACAGGCTGGGTGAGAAAGGCCCCGGAGAGCCCTGCTTTCTCAGGGGAGGCGAGGTCAGTAGCAACAGAGGACAGCAAAGAGGAGGAGGACAGTGTGGCCATTTTGGAGAGCAAGCCCTAGAGAAACGTGGCAAAACCACGGCGCACCGAGTGCCCGCTTCTTGTCTGTTGTCACGGATCCACGGAAAGACCCACCAGCCGGACTGTGCAATATTCTACGGGGAATTGAGGCACAGGGAAGTAGCAAAGACCAGGTGGCTATCTGAGCTCACCTGAGGCTGTGGTTTTTGTCAGGTGCACAGGATGGAAGAGAAGGAGGCCAGGGGGACTGAGGAGGGATGTAAGGAAGTAATTGAAATAACGGACATGACCTCTAATCTGGGCAAAGATGATCAAGAAGGCAGGGAAAAGGGGCGGTGAAGCAGCAGCATCGGTGGCTGAAGACATCTGTCGTTTGACAGTGGAGGCATCACCAAACGCGAGTTGGAAGAAAAGGCAGTGGTGGACAGAAGGAAGGATGGGTGAAGGCCAGATTTCAGAGGCAGCGCAGGTACTGGTCCTGGGCTGGATGGCCAAAGTCAAGTGGAAGAAAGCTTGCCAGAGATGAGAAGGGCAAGCGAACAGAGCCCAGCCTGTTGGATCCATGACCTTGACACTCTTGGGCAATGAAACCAGCCGAGAGACCTGCAGAAACTCAAAGTAAAAGCGTATTTTCTTGAAACACCGATACCAAAAGGCAGGGACATGAATAGCTCCCCTCACTCCCTCAACAAAGAAAGCCCACTGGAAATAAGCATTACTGTAACAGTGGCAGAAGAGATCTAAGATTGTGGTGTCCATGAACCATCTCATAGGAAATGATAAACTGTCCTAAAGGTAAACAATATTCTTATTTGCTGGTATCACCGACCTCTTGCCTGATTTCCCCAGTCCACTGCTGGAAATGCAGGAGACACCGAGGCCCGTAGCTCTCAACTCCAAAAATGCAAGTGTGGAGTCGAGCAGCACAGTTATCTTCTGGGAACCATGCCTCAAGCAAGGGCATCACTGGCCCTCAGGCCAACGTGTGCCCAGTAAGCAGGGAGCCCTCGGGGCTTTGAGATGGGCTCATCTGCGACACCTGTTACCCGGACACCTGTTTCTAACCCATGCTGCATCTTGAGGGCAGGTCAGGGCCGGTGAAGCCTGCCCACAGGCCACTATTTCATAGGCATGGCCTCAGAGCACACAGATGTCAACGTGAGGGAGCCCTCCTCAAGTACGCCTCCCGGAAATGGGAATCTACGGCCCGGAGCGGGCCACGCCGCCTTTCTAAGTACCTTTGGTGGCAAAGCAAGGCCTTCAATCAGGCCTCATGACTCCCAGCTCCAAAGTCAAGGGTCTTCTGAGTCCCTCGGCTTCTCCCCGGCCCAGAATACTGC
This sequence comes from Lynx rufus, assembly GCF_022079265.1. NCBI lineage: Eukaryota > Metazoa > Chordata > Mammalia > Carnivora > Felidae > Lynx > Lynx rufus. The sequence goes on from NW_025814830.1 coordinate 18,462,316, forward strand.
AAGGCTGTCACACAGTGAAGGCGGACACAAAGGTAAAATGCCCCAACCAGCCTATACCCACAAGACCCCGGGTGCAGGAAACTGACATCAAGAGTGAGTTTCGCCCCAGTTCTGCAGCTTCTGTCCAAGCTGCTTACGCTACCAAATTTATTTCAACATAATACCAATGGCCACAAACTTAAATACGATCAGACGTAGGACAATTAATATTTAACATGCGGGCACCCAGAGCCTCCTGACAGTATGATACACAAAGTATATTACTCAATATTTACCCAACTCAGGAAAATCAGTTGTGGTACTGGTGCTGGTGGTGAGAGTAGTCATAATAACAGAGCCAAAGTAGTATCTATTGATGCCTACTGTATACCAGGCAGACTATGAAGTACTTTCAAATACAGCATCTCATTTAAGTCGTGAGATTATAAAATCTCAGTGAAAACATACCATCTTTGCAATATTTTCATCTGTTCTACTCAATCAATACGTTTCAAAAAATCAAGTAGCACAGTTCAATAATACTCAGATCAATGCTGATTTTTCTCGAGAAATTTGGTGGAGAAAAGTCTCTTCCCCCCCCCCCCAAGTGCAGACCCAGTAAGTTAAGTTATGCCCCAGAGCAAAATATCCTGCCACAGTCATAAATCTCCATTTAAAAAGTGTGTGTTTTAATGGAAATATTGACGACCTCAGACCGAACAGCAGGGACCAAACAGGGCAGCAAGCAGGCCTGATAAACCTGTATGTGTACCTTCCCCGGGGCCTTCCAGGGTCTGTCCAAAAGACAGCTCCAACAAGTACTTGCAAGGGTCACAAATCAGGTGCTCTCTTGAATGTGATTCAATCGCCACTTTTACAAATGTTTTATTGCATCCACTGGTCCCACTTTACAAAACAGAACTCCATTAATACCACTCCCTTCGCATTTCTCTCTACAAGCAGATATTCTGCTCAACAGGCTTGAAATAGATCCCTCCCCATCTCTTATTCCCCGGCCCCCCACCTCCAAAATTCCGACCGAGCGTATTTTTACTCAAAGGGCAAAGTTGGACCAGGATTATGTGTGTTTTCCGTGCAAAGGATATGTTTTCAAGTAGCAGGACCACATTCCTGCGAAGCCAAAATATTCCCTGTAAGCTGATTGCTCCGGTCCTTTCGGACTTTTCTCAATAAGGCTCTGTTCTGCTGGCTTGTGGTTGTGTGACCCGTGCTCTCAGGTGGGGCTCGGGACAGGTGTTCGTCTCCCGAGACATCACAGATGCACTCTGACCCGGCCCTTCCCACTGCTGGGGTGCCTCTCCCATGAAGATGCTGACCTTCTTGACGCGTCGTTTACACAGCAGGCCTGCAATTTAGATCCATTGTAGGAAGATCTAAAAGAGGTCCCCTTGGTAAGTGCAGTCTCTACCGTCTTAATTCTCATGGCTCACTCTTGACAACGCCTCAACATTCTGTTTCTCTAGGGGGCACAGAAGGAGAGGAGACAGAGAGGAACCCGCAGGAACAAGATCAGAGCAGCCAATATTAAAAAAAAAAAAAAGTTTACTTATTTATTGTGAGAGATAAAGAGACAGCCTAAGCAGGGGAGGAGCAGAGAGAGAGAGAGGGAATCCCAAGCGGGCTCCGCGCTATCAGCACAGAGCCTGACACGGGGCTCGAACCCTCGAAACCGTGAGATCATGCCGAAACCAAGAATCGGATGCTCAACCGACTGGGCCACCCAGGTGGCCCTAGATAGAGCAGGCAGTATTTCTAAGTACCTCAGGATGGTCTCTAATTTTTAAAGGCCACCAAGCTAGATCCAAAGTACACGAAACACCTGGTGATGTTGGCTTCAAAACCAACAGGAACATCCAAAAGGAGCCCCTCTCCACATCGATGTCCACGCAGCAATTTGTGCAGAGAAAGGCATGCTTGTCCCCTTCAGCGTATACTGGGTCCAGCAAATATCTCCCTCCTATAGGATGGACTCAGCAGATTAGACACTTAGCTGGAGCCCACATGTGGTTACAAATAACTATTTGCATTACAAAACGGTTCTAAGGGAACTTGGGCGATTAGCTGAGGCTGCGTGGACGGCCCGAATAATGCATCACCATTTATTGAGTGAGCGATTACTGAGAGCCAAGTAATCCACTGTGGAGAACTCCCAGTGAGCTCTGAGTGCAGACCAAGAGCAGCCCGGGGCCCGCTGATCGGGCTGCACAAAGACCCCTCCAAGGAGCACATGAGTTCATTCGGTGCCTGGCTGGGGCTACGGGGATTTTGCTGCGAAAGGGACACAGCCGCACAGAGGAATCAAAACTGCCCCCCAGCACCAGTAGCCCAAGCACAGCCTCCACCAGTCTCGGCTTGTTCTGCCCATTTCTCCAGGTGCCGTGGTCACCGGGACCCAATGGATGCCTCCCACACCCTCCAGGGAGCTGCACACACAGAGCCGCCTAATAAGCTCTCTGCTAAGTCAATGTCTGAGTGATGACCATCATCATAATTATGCACTTTGCCGGACACTTCACATGCATTATTTCATTTCATCCATACCAACCCCGCCAAGTGGGTTCCATCGGCTCATCTGAGAAGGGAGGAAACAGGCAGGGGTGTGACCTGTCCACACGAGTCATGGTGGCCCCGGGAGCCTGGGCCGCCCCCACCCACCCGCACCCTGACCATTAGACGCCAAGTTTGTTGTCAAAGGCACGCCCCCTCTGTGCTAGGGAAGTTCACTGGGCGACGCAAACGTGTCCTCCAACCTCAAATGTTACTGTGATCCCTAATCCCACCCATCGGAGGATAAACACCGGCCAGAGGAAAGCCATGCCACAGACATGGGAGAACGGAGGCCAGAGTCTGGGAGGCATGAGACGGTGGGCTGAGGACAACCAAAGACAAGCTCGCTTTCACTTCGGGGAATTTAGACACCAACACAAAGAAGCCCAAACCAAATTCAGGAAAGCCGCCCCCCCCCCCGCCCCGCTCCCCCCCGGAAAGAAGGGCGCAGGGCACTGCGTGCAGGTCTTACTTCCAAACAAAGCCCGCTGAGGAGGTTGGAGGAATAATTACAGCATGCAAATATCATGTGATTTTTGTCACTGATCTTGTAACATGAATAGCCGGGTTCATGTGTCTCCAATTCAAAATCCCAAATTGAAGACTTATGTGGAGATAATTATAAGTGAAAATCGAACGCAGGCCTGGAAAACACCCCGCTTTCCTCATGAAATAACCGCATGCCTCGAAGAGCCTGGGTTCCCAGAGGCAGTCCTGACCGGCTGGACCGCGTCGGCCGGGGCGGGGTCAGGCGGAGAGTGGGCGGGGTCGCGCCAGTCCCCAGTGGACCCCAGGAACCTGCGCGTGAGGTCCGTGCCCCAAGCCAGAGGGGGCACATGCACCTCCTGAGTTCACTGCGGCAATCGTACATCCTCTAACCAAAAGCTGTCATTGAACAGGAGATTAAAATTGCATAAGGAGAAAAAGTGGGTTTTTTCCCCCCAAATCTCTCAGTTGGAAAAAAAAAAAAAAAAAGATGGTGTGTCTTCCAAGGGCCATTTGTGCAGACTTATCCCACCTGCGTCACCGGGCCACCCTCTCACGCACAGCATCCCTCGTCCCTCTTCTCAGAAAGTTGTTAGTGACCCAACTGGAGAGGAATCCCTAGAAGAAGTCAAAGAGACATGCCGGGCTGCCTTGGGGAGCCGTGTTTGGCTGTGAGCATAAAGCGATACCCCTGGTCAGAGCGCCCCGGCCTCGACTTTCATCTCCAAATCGACATCCTCTTTACTCCACCCTGCTCTCCCTGCAGGGCTCTGGCCTCAGGCTTCCTGACCCCCCGCACCCCCCACCCAAGTCCACAGGGCAGACCCCGAAGGCCCCAGCCTCTCCCACAGGGCTCGCAGCGCAGAGCGAGCCCCGGCTGGCCCCACACCGGCTGCCCTCCTTGCCGAACCTCTTCAAAGAGGTTGCCGTGTCTCGACATTGCCTGGCTGCCTGGAGCATGGCAAGAGGTCACCATCTGACCCCCGCACTATTAAATCTTTTTAAAGTGTAATCTTCAGGGGATTTCGGCTGTAAATAAAGAACACTCCACATGTAAAAAATAAACTTACACTCATGACTTCATGCGTGACCCCGAGTTCAGTTTCTGTTTGTGATTTAGCAGAGGGGAGACGAGGCGTGCAGCGTGCCGTCGGCAGGCGAGCGAGTGGGTTCACTGAGCGGCACTGTGGAATCACAGCCCAGAGAAGCCACCCCACTCCACGGCTAGGAAGGTGCCACCCAACAGCCACACGGCCAATAGGTGGCACAGCTGGGCAGCCCGGCACCTGTGACCATGGCAAGCTCATCCCCACTCTGCGCACATCCAGGGGCCATTCACGTGTGACAATGGGCCGGGCCTTTTCCAGGACTTGCTTCCAGGGCCATTATTCCACCCAGGCCATGGTCCACAGAATTGGACTCTCTGAGGGCAATGTCTAATTAGGACTCTGTGCCCGCTCGCCCTCCAGATGGCTGGGCTGCTCTGTGGCAGGAGAAGAGAGGGAGACCCAGGGTTCAAGTCTGAGGGGATCCCCACGTCAGAAGGTGAGACGCTGTACCTCAGCCCTCACCCTCCTGCAGTGCTTGTATGCACAGCCTTCGTGGACCCTGCCATAGCCACTGGACGCTGACAAAACAGATGTTAGCCACCCTGTTTTCCATTTTCTAGATGAAGAAACCGCTCGAAGAAACCCCACAGCCCCACAGTTATCAGCAGCTCGACATTCACTGACTGACACAGCTCGGGGTTGTGGCTACGTACCAGCTGCCTCTATTCCCAGGCTCCAATACCCAGCTGAGGTGTCCAGGCAAGGGTGGGGGTGACAGCCACATACAAATCACGTCCAACTAGAGCCATCTTCTGTCCTTCAGGGATGGCAGAGCGTGGGGGGAGTGAGAAGGGGCTTACGTGCAATCTGACACCAGCCCCCACAAAAACCCTTGCTGCCATGTCAACTGTTATTCCCTGTGGGTTAGGAAGACATGAGCCCGGACACCAGAAAAATCTCCAGGAGTTTTCCCAAGTCTGAGATGCTGATGTGCACGAATTTAGAACAAGAGCACTCATATAATGAGTCCTGCTCACTGTAAGACTTGGTGCAGACATGTTTCCCTCCCTGGGCCTCCTTTCCCTGTGGGCAGTGAAAGATCTAGAAGGCATCATATGGAGTCTCTTCACCAGGAACTCTTTAGGGTGACCTGGCCCATCAGTCTTCAGGAAGCACTGGAAGAAGAGAAGGAGTTTTTTGGAAGAAGAAACGGTATACATAAACTTACCAGGAGGAGGAAGCTCTAACTTGGTCAGGGGAGGCCAACCAAGGGATCGTCAGGGGTTCCCTTGCCTGAATCTCTCACGAGAATATAACGCCAGGCATGTGGAGTTCAGAAATTTGCACCGTGTAGATGCCCATGACACAATGGATGGGTGGACAGATGGCTGGCAAGATGGACAGATGGCGGAAGGAGGGTAGGCAATGAGTGGATGAGTGAATAGATGAGTAGATAAAGGGAAAGAGGGTGGAAGGATGGATGGAGAGAGGGACAGCAGAAAGGAGAGATGATTAGGTAGAGGGACAAACAGAAGCAGACGAACAGAGAGCAGAAGGGCTAGAAGGAAAGACAGAGGGCAGTGGGTAGAATAATGAAGGACTGAACACTGGCCGAGGGAGAGAAACTGAAAGGGAAGGCGAAGGTTCGAAGAACCAGCCATGTCCCCTCTAAGCATGGCCATGACCGCCATGCCACCCAACCATGGAGGGGAGAACAGCCTCTCCCCACACAGCGCTGCCTTCTCTCTCATGCTCCCAACCCGAGAACCCTGCACCCCTGGAACCGATTCCTTATGAAGTCCCCAGTCAAGTACTGATAGAGATAGTATGTTTATTTTTTAAACAGGAATGAATTATTCAGCACTTCTAAATCCAGAACACATCAAATCTAAAACGACACACACTGTGCTTTTCCCCCTGTCCCTGCATACACTTAGAAATATTCTGTAATTTCTTTAAAAGAATAAAATTATTGATTGTGGGTGAATTAGCAACTCAAGAAAGATCCAGATGCAAACAGGAGGTGGGAGGTGTTGCTGGACTGGAGTTAAGTGCCTGAGGGGGGGGGCGGTCTATGAGGAAGTCTGGGAAGAGGTGGAAAGGCAGGGGGGAGGCGCCAGGGTGGGCTTGGGGAAGAGGCGACGTTTGTACAACGTTGGAGCGGAGCAGAGAGAACTCCCCACCCACACTCGTTCCCACCTCCGGCAGGCATCACAGGTGTGGATTCTGCCAGCAGGTCTCGGCTGGGTGAGGAGGTCAGGAGACCCCTTTTGAACGTCCCCAGCACTGGTTGGGTGAGTTGTGGGCTCTGGCTCATCAGGAATATCACAGAGTTCTGGCCCTGAGCCCAGGAAAGGACCAGAGACCCTAGGGTCCTCAGCTCCTGGCTCTGCTTCTCATGGCTGGTTCCCATCAATGGGCGAGAGGACACCTCAGACCCCCCCACCCGTCCTGGTAGGTCTGCTTCCCTAGAGGAACCAGGATGTTCTGAATGCTTTGAACCTCAGTAAACCTCTCCCATTAGGTGCCCAGCCTTTCCAGCAGGACCCCCATGAAACCGTGTGAGGCGGGAAGAGCCGAGCCAGAGTGGTCTCAACAAGGCTGCGCCCCACCGGCTAGTGCTTTAGCCCTCCGCCCTGACTTGTTAAGTCTGCAGACAACTGGAAGCCCCCATGTGGGAATGAGAAAAAGGAGCTTGGGTCAGGGAGGGCAAATATGGTGGGCCCGTGGGAGGTTCCTGGCTCTCTCTTGGTGTCAGGGAACAGAAAGTTCCAGAAACACGATGGAAGCTCCCAGAACTTTGATCGTTTCAGCCACAGAGCATTGATTAGATGGCACAAGAAGGGAATTCCAGGAAAAAGGCAGCTCCTTATGAAGACTGGGGTCACTTCCAGTGGGCTTGGCCAAGGGCCAGGGTTTCAAGGGGCCCCTGGAAGCGTGTGATTCCTGCGGGCCCTGCCCAGAAGGAGCCTGAAAAGTCCCTGAGGCAGCAGGACTAAGTCCCATGAAAACAGAAATCTGTGAGAACGGGTGGAAAAGCGGAGTGGTGTCTTCTAATTGCCCCTCTGGGAGTCAGGCCTAAGGAAATAACCTGAAGTAAGGGAAAAAATACCTTCTTGTACAGAGATGCTCATCACAGTGTTTTTTATATTAGAGAACTATTGGAAATAACTTGAATGCCAATAATAGAGGAATTGTGAGGTAAATTATGGCACATCTGTTCAAGGGGAAGCAGTGGCGATTAAGCACGGCGGCCATAAACTACATGGGAATTCAGCAAAACACAAGTCACGTGAGGCCAGGGAAAAGCATTTAAAACTATGGGTACAATTGTTACAATTACAAGATGACTGTACAGTGAAAAAACGTGTATGAGAGGGGAAGATAAAAAGCAAGGTTACCGAAAGGTTAGCACATGGTTCGTGTTGGAATGGGGGTGGGGGGGGAGTTTGGGGGTGCTGTGGCGGCTCCGTTTTCCGCTTCCTCTGTGTGCCAAATTTGTGGTACCGGATTAAGATTTCCCTTGTGATTCTGAACTACAAACGTGGGGAGCGGCGCTGTAGTGCAAACCCCACGTTTGCCCAGCGTCCAGAGCAGAGCAAGCTCAGAAGAGGTGGTGTGCCTGGAGGACGGTGGATTTGCAGAAATGAGTGAGGGCTGCAGAGAAACAAGGCATGTGGAGGGTGGGGCCCCCGACAGCGGAGGCTGGTTTCCTTATACCACAACTACCAGGAGGACGGGGTGCGGCCCTGGAGGGGAGCCTCCTAGGATGGTCCACACCCAAGGGGAGCAGATGCCAAGGGCAGAATGATGGTCCAGGAGGACAGGGTCATTTCTGTTTGCTCACTGCTGCACTGCAAGGCATGTGACACATTCATATTAACTACGTTAGCAATTCATACGTACTACTTAATATACGGTACAGTTGTGTTCAATCAATTCAATACACCTCTGTGTTTGAGGATACGTCCAGTGCACAGTGAATCTTCAATGCTGTATACAAATGGAATGATAGGCCCGGATTCTACTGTAAGCCAAGTCAAGGAGAGATCCGAATGCCCCTTAGTGGAGGAAATTAATCTGGAAATCACTGGGGTAACCCAGGTCAGGAAAGGGAGCCTTTATTCTTCCCTGGGCCCAATTTCCCCAATACCGTGGATGCTCCCACTACCCAATCCTCAAAGCCTCCCCAACAGGGCTCCGCACATCAGACCAGACACTGTCTCTGTGCCTTCCGCTCCCAAGATCCTGTGTGTTCTTGCCTGGCATCCAGGGGCTAAAGAAGACCTTAATGACCGGAGAAAGTACAATTTGCTCAGGAGAAGCGCATTCCGTGATTTCTCCCCGAGAAAGACCAAGAACATTCCGTAGGAACAGAGCCCAAAGACTTTGATTACAATTGACTAGAATGGGCCCAGTAGACTTCTATTTTCAAATGAGAAGCCACTTATTCAGTTTCATGCCAAGATTAGACATGAGAGAAATTTCTGTAAGTTATCTGGTTTTAAGACAAAAAAACACTACGGCGGCCATGAAAACGCCGCTCACTTCTGGGACAGGCCTTCTGGAATTCAATCAACGTGATTTTTCATCATCCATGTTTCCCCCTTCAAGTCCGCTTCTCCCACTGAACTCCATTTCACCAAGGCTGGTAAAATGTTTGGAAAGGAACAGATGTCAGAACATGGGGATCGCTAGTAACACCGATGGGAGCCAGTGATTTCTTCCCTGTCCAATGGCAAAAGGATGAAAAATAATCCAGACTGTATACAGTCATGCAAGATTTACTGAAACATTAATGGCTATAAAAAGGAAGTATATACAAAGCCATCTCCGGTTTTTTCCCCAAAACATCACTAAGGGCAGCGCCTTATTTTTATGTTATTTCATTTTATTTTAATTTGTGAGAAATTTGACTGTAAACTGAAAGGTCTCCATACGTTTAAACCCTCAAATATCCACACAAATACAGCTGATGATATTGATTAATGTTTATTAGCTTGTTCCAAATATACTTGCATCTTAGTCAATTCTGCCATTTAATAATTTTGCTAAATCTCAAAAATGGAGATGCAATCTTGCCTTTAAGAAGGCAGCCTTGCTAGTTATTTACAGATTGTAACATTTACATAAGAGTTTGGTTTAACAAGAGATATAAATATAGATAAAACCCTTAGGACTTCATTCTTTAAACTGCCCTCTAAAAATCTGCCCTGCAATTTGCAAACTGAATTTTGTGCAGACTATTCTTGGAAGCCTTTGTGAATTAGGGAGAACTAACTCAAAGCAAGGGCTGGCTAATCACAATTTTGCAAATTGTACGTAGCAATCATCCTCACATTGTGAAATTCAGATCTATAAAATGCTGATGTTTTAAAGTTGAAAAATAAATTAGCTCACTAGAACTATTTCGCAAAAAAAAAAAAAAGAAAAAGAAAAAAAACACATCAGTCTGAGGCTTTACAACTAAATTATTTGTTTAAAAAAATTAAAAGATAGTCACATTGGTAGCAAATAATAAATAAAGGCAGACTATCATTGCAGCATGATCCTGCCACAGTCATCCCTCTGATGGAGAGGGCTCCCCGCCGGCGTCCCCAGCTTCAAGGCACCTCCTATAAATACTCACCTGCCTACAGCACGTAGATCCCGAAACTCCCCAGAATACACTTGTGGCCATGCCGAGACTTCTATTTTAAACGCCTCCAGTGTATTTGTCTACGATCTGGAAAACGCTCTCAGACAGGGAAGGGATTAGTCAACATATTCTTTGATATGTCATCTATTCACTTGCTATAGCCGATTCACGGCTGTCCAGCCAGAGGAGTTGGCAGTTAGCATGGGTTTATTTGTTAAAACCAATGCCATCTGGGTGACAAAAACTGTAATAATACCAAACGTGAAGGAAGAGAGGGAGTTGCCTCAAACCCAGTGTGTCTGATAACGGAATCGCCCTGGGTGAAGGAAGCTGACCTCGGGGTGGGAGGCGGGGGGCTTGCCCACAGAGAACAGGACACACGGGAGCAGGGCTGCGGGTCCATTCCCAGGGAATGTTCTGTAGATCATTACCCTGAGACGCGAGATGTGAACACATGCACGTGCATACATGTGCACCCATACGCACACATGCAAACACACAGGTGTGCACATACATACACATGCACACGCACACATGCATCCAGTATGCCTTCTGTGAGCCCCAGTGCCCCATGCTGCAGCCTACAGACACAGACAGAGGTGAACGCAAAGGCTCGAGCTCATCAAATCCTATTTTCTCAAGCTCCAAGACCTCTCCACAGCCTCTGGCTCTAGTGGAGTTTTGTGATATTTAGAATTACTTGACATAAGCCCACATTTAAAAATACTCTAATTCCTTTGCAAAGGCAACTGCCCGCCCTAGCCATGGTCTGTTCATTTCATTGGCTCTTCTCAGACTTAGGTCTGGTTTGCTCAGTTCCTTCCTCCTTGTTGGCTATGACACCAGGCAAAATAAATGCAAAGTGATGTCCGATATAGTATTACTCCATCTTCGCGCATGGTCACCTCCTCCAGGGTTGCCACAACACGGCTCTGGGCACACCGTAAGCGTGCATCTGAACCGCACAGGCTGTTGGGATGGGCCTCCGGTAAGCTCAAGGGATACCTGGGGAAAGCTGGCGGAGATGCTTTTTTTCATTTAAAAAATGACCACAACGTCCTTGGAAAAAGCAGGCCGGATGTGCCAACATGTGGCCATTCCCCTGCCTCTCAGCTGGGGGACACCAGCTCAGCTCCACAGAAGGGGCATTGCTTACCTCAAGCATTCTGCTGCTTAGCCTACAGCTTTGGCATTTTGTGTAACATTGCTTCTAGAAAGCAAATATTGGGGCGCCTGGGTGGCTCAGTCGGTTGAGCGTCCGACTTCGCTCAGGTCACGATCTCACGGTCCGTGAGTTCGAGCCCCGCATCAGGCTCTGTGCTGACAGCTCAGAGCCTGGAGCCTGCTTCGGATTCTGTGTCTCCCTCTCTCTCTGGCCCTCCCCCCATTCATGCTGTCTCTCTCTGTCTCAAAAATAAATAAATGTTAAAAAAAAATTAAAAAAAAAATAGAAAGCAAATATTTATATTAGTAAATACCATCAAGATACGATCTGCATTCAAGTGTTTTCTATAGGTAGCTGTTAGAAGCAAGAAGACACATTATTGCCTAAGTGGTGAAGAGCGAAAACAAGATGTTGTGGGCCTCTAAGAAGAATTAAGGAAAAGCCTTATGTTGTTTTTTTAGCATTTCTGCTCCCGATTCTGAATGCTGACTCAACACTCAGTTACAAGGTAAAAATCCTCCAAAGATAATGGTCAAAGGTCGTGGAAATTCACCCCACCCTCCCAGGAGAATGCCAGCGCCCCTCCAGCAGGCAAGATGCTCACACCGGTGCCCAAGATCTACCCCACCAGCACATGAGGAGACTGGGTTCAAACACACATGCCCCCGGGCCTCCCAGAGCACAGATCCCCGGTGGAGATGAGGCGGGAAGCAGAGGGGCACCCACTCTTGGGCTGCTGGGCTTCTGGAAGGGCTGTCTCCACATACGGACATGTGGGCACAGGTGCAGGACCCTGGGTCCTGGGCCTGTAGAGAAGCGTCACCTGCCATGTGTCTTCTCTGACCTCAGAGGTACCTGCAAGAGACTCTCCCAACACCTGCAGGTGGCTTGAGACCATGAGACTGGGGTCAAGTCCTAGCTGGGACAGGAGCTGGCCGGCAAACGTCAGGCAAGGCCATAAGCCCCCACCCTCGGTTCCCTGGTGTGTAAAGCCAGAATACTGACACCTGCCTTCTGGTACAAGAGGCGAGTCTAGGCTCCTGGAGAGAACGAGGATCACTGTGTTATAGTTGCCTTCACTATGGGATGGCTGTGGTTATTTTTAACAAGACTGTTTTGATATACCTATCTTCAAAGTTAAGTTATTGAACTACAGACTATCAGAGCATTGGACACCTTAAAGACAGTGGAGACTAACCCTCACAATCAAGGGGGCAGAGTGAGGCCTTGTTTAGAACCCGTCCCTCCCAGCCCAGGCTTTGCCTAATGCCACGCTCTGCTTCCCTGAGCTACATCCCTGTCTTTATGTCCTCAGACTCCCCAGGGTCCACAGCCAGGCTCCACAGGGCTGTCTCCCCCATGCCAGAGCAGGGCGAATGTGCTGGTATCCTACCTGGACCAAGAAAAGCCATGGCTGGAGTCAGCCCGGGATTCAGAGGCCCGCACAGGCCTAAACAGACAAACAGTTTGGCCATTACGCGTGAGAACTAGGCCCCAGAAACTACCTCTGTAACTTCCCCGACTACCTCAACATACACCCAGAATGCCTTTATGGGATGAAAAGCAGGACACATGCTCTGCAACGTAAGAGGATGATCATAGCTCACTCCCTCATGCCCAGACTACTGCACGATGCCTTGCCTCTATGCCCCTGTTCTCCCTGACCCTTCTTTTATTCTAAAGAAGTCCACGTGGGGCACCTGGCTGGCTCAGTCGGTTAAGCGTCCGACTTCGGCTCAGGTCATGATCTCACAGCTCATGAGTTCGAGCCCCACATTGGGCTCTGTGCTGACGGCTCAGAGCCTGGAGCCTGCTTCAGATTCTATGTCTCCCTCCCTCTCTGCCCCTCCCCTGTTCTCTCTCTCTCAAAAATAAAGATTAAAAAAAAAATTCAGACATCTGGGTGACATGCATGAAAACACTGAATGCCTCCAGCAGTTTAAAAGAAAATAAGTCCAAGATAATATTTAAAATATGCAACAGAAGGTTAATGCCCAACATATGTAAAGAGCTCTTAAAAATCAATGACAAAAATATAGAAAAATGAAAAAACTGTTAACAAGTAGTTTATAGAAAACAATGCAGTGGCCAATACACACATGAGAAGATAGTTGCACTATTAATGAGGGAAATCTAATTCAAAAATACCAATTTTTATGCTTCATATTGGGAATCATTTGAAAAAACAACAATACTCAGTATTGGTGAGGTTTCGGGAAATTAGTACTATGAATACAATATTGGTAGACATGCGTATAATGAATATACGCAGTATTACTTTGAATGGAAATTTGTGATATCTAGCTAAAAATTAAATACATATCTAGTGACCTAGAAATATGAGTTCTAGAAACGCGTCCTACAGAAATACTTGAGCTTTCTCACTGCAGCCCTAGAAGTACAATGTAGAAGGGAAAATAAAAATTGCCTGAACATCCATCCATATGTATATGGTCACATACACGCAGATATGCCTTATTATAGAGAAGTTATACAGAAGAATTATGTGGGGTGGGGGGTGGGGAAGAGCACAAAACAGAATCGCAAACAGCAATAGAACTGCATGAGCACAAAGGCCTTTTGAGAGATGCCATCCAGGTGGGGGTTCTGTGGGGAAGGAGCTGGTTGTGGGGGACGGCAGGTGGGTGGGTACCGTGCATCTTCCATGGTGCCATGGCCAGAGCTGGCCACATTGCGGGTGATCGGGAACCATCCGTCTGGATGCACAAACAAGCAAATGGTCATCCCAGCTAGTAATGGCTCCACCCGGAGGAAGAAAAAGGCTTGAGCACGGTCAGGGCACACCAGGATGCCCATCTTGTGCCTAGCCCTGGCTCCCTCCCCCAGACACAGTCCTCTTTTCAGAATGAGCAACGGCCATACCAACCACCTATCCAAGGCCCCACCTCATCTCCAGGCATGAGAGAGACTGCGGTGGGGGGCCTCCTGGGCCCACAACAGAGACCTTTCCGTGGGCCAAGTGAAAGCCACTTAGGTCAAAATGGAAAGGTGATCCCAACGACATGAACCCAACAGTGAGCTCTGTGTCCCAGAGCCCCTGTACTGGCCTGTGCCCGCAGACCTCTCTGGACCCAGAGAGGGCCCAGCCCTTTCTTAATGGGGAGGCAGACAAGGTAGAAGGCAGCACAGTGGGTGGCCTTCTGGAAACTGGGCTTCTCGAGGAACAGGCTGTCTGCAGAAGTGCCTGACAGCACAGCTGTGGCTGACCTCAACAGAGCCATCCCGACAGGGCCGGGAGCCCCTGGAACAGGAGAGCCCTGCGAACGCCACAGCCTACACCATCGGACCCCCCGCCACGCAGTCCACAGCCTACACAGGTCTGCCCGAGACTCCACCCCAAAGGGAGCCCTCAGCGCACCTTGAGCTCAGTCCACCAGCCTCCCACGGGGGGCCGGGGTCGCCACCCCTTCGCTCTGATGTGTCTGTGCCGCAGGAGGGCAAGACCCTCTGCCAACGTGCAGCCTGAGAAGACAGTGTCACCCTCAAGAACTAAGGAAGCATATGCTTAGGACACGGACAAGGCAGAGCCACCCCAAAACGAGAACGTTCGGTATTTCCGAAAGGGCAACCAGGTCATCCCTATGGCAACCCCAGACCTTTGCCGAACTTCTCACACCTATGTTATGGCCTGGCACTGGTCTTTACCCTCAGCCGCACACCTGGGAGCGAGAGAAAAGGCACTCTCCTCTCTGTACTGAGGCCACCGGCACCGTTCCTTGGTTCCATTACACCTCTTCATTGGGAGACTCAGTTTCACCTCCTGGCTTTTCTTAAAGGCTGAAAGGGGGTGGGGGGAGCGGGTCCACCTATACTCAGGCTAGTGAAACCTGGACCCAAAAGGCCAACGGTCATACCAAGCCACGGACCCTCATGAAGCCATTTTTGGCCGAGGTCCCTGGGAACACTAGAATCCACTGCTTGAGCAGATAAGCCACGAGGCCCTCCTTTCTGTGACACCAGAAGACTTGGGAAGGCTATGGCGTGGATGTGAGAGTGAGGGGTGCTGGGGAGGAGAGCGCGGAGCTCCAGGGAGAGAAGGCACCACCACAGAGGGTGCGGAGTGGGCAGGCTTCTCCCTGACTCCTGGAAACAGGGCTGTGCGTGGCCAGACCACGGCTCCAGCCTGCGCTGGCTGAGGCAGAAACCAGAGCGAGGGAGACAGGGTAGAAGCCCTGAGAGGAGGCCAGCTGCCATACTGGATTTCCATTGGGGGGCGGGGTCCCTCTTTCCCACTCAAAGTTACTTCACACCAGCCAGAGGCCCAGGTGGGTCCGCTCCG